>NW_021634451.1:0-151847 GCF_004799145.2 Neltuma alba | reverse complement strand
ATAAAGTGCATAACATTGAACCCCAAAAGGAAAAAAAAGGGAAGACAAAATGAGGTATAGTTCTTCATACCCAAGAGAAAAGCGAGCAAAATCCTTCACAGCTCGCCGTTGAAATCAGGAGTGGAGGACAACGACTCAAGCAAACCAATATCGTTACAACAAATTGTGAGCTGCAGACTGAAAATCAGAGTTGAGCTACGTAAATCAAAAGTTTAGACGAAGATTGAAAATTCTCTCCATCTACTTCCTCTTGAATTAGTAGTATAACCACAACCCTCCACGTGGAGATTACGTTGATCACAAGATTGTCGTGGGAGCTAAGGGCAAGGGCAAAGAAGAGGTGTGGATCTTAAACAATTCTTTTATCTGCAAGAAATAACCCAAACTATCGCTCAATCAATGGCAGTAACAAAATCCATGTGTAAATAATTTATTACTCCTCCGATCCTAAATATAAAACCCTTATACACACTAGTATAAGGGTCTTATATTTAGGACCGGAGGAGTATAATCTTAGCGGGTTTTATCTCCAACTAACAAAGGAATTTTACAATATCTCGTTTGCCTTAATTCCAGTATACAAATCAGTGAATACAAGACAAGTTCGGAAAAAAAATAATAATAAATCAGTGAAGACAAGCACAAAATTACTACACAAAAAACATGCTGGGCGAGAAAGGGTCAAAACTCGGCTCTTTATGGAATATTTTGCAATTTCCTTTTTAAATTAGACCATCACTTAAGATCTCTATCGTGTATAGTAGCTTTTCACCAATTGAATCTCACCTATGTCTTCGGTTTAGGTTATCCATGCAAATCCTTCTCTCCTGCTTAATCTTTCATGTTCATCTTCATCTTCAGAATCTGCATAAAAGATGAAGAGAACAACTTACAGACAGATACCAGTAATTCACCAGGAAATAGGAACAGAAAACTAGATAAGGATATTTCATACTACCTCCGGTACTAAATACAAGACCTCGTTTATAAATTACAAATAAGGTCTTATATTTAAGACCAGAAATAGTATTTAGGAATTAATAAATTGCCATTCATTAAAATTAAGATAGAAACCTGCATTGGAAGCATGATAATTAATTGAAGCTATTCTTGATTGAAATTGAGACTCGGACAATTAACCATTATCAAACACAATAACTAAATGCCTTCGCCATAATAAACGCATCGAAGTGTGCTGCGTAGGCAATGACCAGCACTTCATAATCACAATCATTTTTAATATGTGTCCACTTCCATAGCGCATGATGGGGAACAGAATTTGCAGAGAGCAATGTTCAAATAAGGAAGCCACGTATAAAACACATTCATGCTTACCAGATCGAACATCTTCACTAAGTTTGCCTCTAGCTTGGATTTGTTTAACAAGCATCCGGTAGATGAGCACCCACCAATAAATATGCAGTACAAGCAAGCAGTATAGAAGGCTATTGAACACATAATAGTATTTGGACCATCAACTGGGTGCTTTTCCTTATCCAAGGTGAGTACAACCTCATAACTGCCATAGAGAAAAAGAACGACTAATTGAAAGAGGTGTCAAATGATACGATATCCCAATTTAACTGAATAATTAAATTTTTTGCAAAATCAGAAATGATATTTGTATTATTTTGTTTCTGTAAGAAGTTTGCTGAAAGATTTAGTCACAACCTCTCATGAATAAGTATCACTTTCTAGTTCTGTTCACGCTAAGTTTCAGCTTTGAAGATTCTCTTAACGAAACTACAAAATGATCAATGATACATTTCATGCCAACTAAATCAAAACTCGAAACACAAATAACTGATTTAAACATATGGCTGCATCTATTATTGATATGCAATAGCATGAAGAATCAAGTAGGAAAGCAAATGGACTGACAGTATGAAACCACAGAGCAAAAATAGGTGACATATTCCAGGTAAGTCTATAAACCCATCACTCAATAACGGTTACTCCCACATAATGCAGAATTACGCAATTTTTAGAATTTAAGAGGAACTAAATAGACCGGTTGAACTGGTCTACTGGTCTAAAAATAACCCCTCAGACCATTTCAAATGAAATATCAGGATTCATCAAATTCTGACACAGTGCAAGATAGATCCCAGTTCAAAAAATGTTTTATGGAATCAGGCAAGGAACAAAGTGTCAAGACAAAGCATAACAAAAAAATCGTCACACAGTCACTTCAGAATCTTCCTAAAACTAGTATAAAAATCATTTTCTTTAGTTTCCAGAAATCATTGAAATGTTTCGTTTCAATGAATTGAACTAACATGACAGCATGACCAACACACTGTGACATGGATGGATGACCCAACCAGAAATCTGTAGCTGTTCTCCAAGAGGACCAGGCTATGAATTGTTATTCCTTAATATATAATAATCACCAAAAAGCTCCTCCAATGTTGAGCATTTAATTTGTAAAAGCAGAAAACGCATCAAATGCTACCCATAGCTTCATTGCATCGAAGTTAATTGAAGACCATCAGTTCTATTAACAGTCAACATGAATTTAGGGAGAATAACTAATTTTTTGCTGCACAGCACTTGAACCAGTACATTTTCAACCCCGGAAAAAAAAAAAAAAAAAAAAAGAACTAGCAGATGTTCAACTTTGTTAAGAATGCAAGAAAATGTAAATTACCCCTAGATTACAAGAAAACTTAACGGTAAAACATTAAACATGTAAAGACAAGAAAACAAACAAGTGAAATGAGTACATAACTTATACAAACCTTGTACTCCAAAGGATCCAGAATGGATAATAGATGAGGCCAATATGATCCAAGACAGAACGAAAAGAAAATGCAATGCTAGCAATCATTTCAGCACCAATGTACTTAGACAATTTCCCCATCTCCAGAAATACATCACTAGCATCATGAAGCGCCAAAACAATTGATCCAACCCTAGCAAACCTGAAAAGAGTGAAGACAAGAAAACACAATGCTGTTAGATTGCCTTTTTAAACAAAAGTGTATATATAAACATATAATTTTACATTGGAGCTATAATTGCCACATAATTGCAACTGTAAGTCAAAGGATTTCACAGAAGCTCCAGGCTCTTATCCTATCCCATTTAGATACAAGCGTTCCATGAAAGCCAGAAATTAATTTATCTGGTTATTAAGCCAACTATTTCACGGTTAACTACAAATAGTTTCCTATAAGATCAGTAGCACCCCTTCTTCTTGTTTTTTTTTTTAACTGACGGATAACAGCTAATAAAATTCATAATATGACCTAACTTGTCATTGATGATGTTAAGATGTTAAGTAAAATGAGTTAAATTACAGACAACAGATATTGATGTTCTTGAATCTTGATATCTTTTAGCTCTTTTTAAGAAGTTTAAGGTAAATTTAAACATATCAGACAGCAACAAATAATGCCAACAAAAGTACAATTCATAACACCCTTTAGAAATGCTTGGATAACAAAGCAAGCAAACTGCGGAATTAAAATGTTAGTTTAAGACAAACAGAAGTTAATGAAAAATACCTAAAAATGTAAGACAGCACAATCAGAATGACAGTGGCAACATGATGGCCCATTGACACTCCAAGTCAGAGCGCCTTGTTTCCCAAAATATCAAAGCAAATATGGAGTATGTGTAAAATCCAGCAGCAAACATGTAGAGTCCTTTTAATTTCAACCTGAAAATTCAATAGGTTATCACTCTGCTATGCAAAAGTTCACACTAGAAAAGATGCAAGAAGGCCAAAAACTACAAAAATAAAATCAAACAAAGGAATTGAATAACCACATTAATTTGGGGGAAAAAGAGTCTTACTTAATCTTTGATCTGGCCAGACCTGATCACCTGGTCCCCCAAAAATTTCTTGTATTAGTAACCAAGGCTCATCATAAGTTACTGTCAAAGCTAGAGAATTTCTGATGACAGATAATAAACACATTTCCATGCTGATTCCTTAAACTTTCTAATCTTCTTCCTCCTCTCAGCTGTCTCAAAATCCAGCATCTCACGCCCCTTTCCAAAAATCAACCACCTGCCCACTTTCTGTAAATAGAATTTACTTAACATTGACTAAACAGAACTGAAAGGTTGAAAACATTGACAGACATAATTGCAAATGGCCAAGTTTTGCCAGTTATTTCAGTTTGGTTGAAATATAAAATCTTGTTGTCGAGCATAGATTGATTTATTTGTAAAGTGGGGGGGGGAAAACCGCTAGTAAATTAGATGAGTCTTAGTAATGGTATTTGTCATATCAAGGTTCATCGAGTCTTTAATCCTCAGAGAATCAGTACAATAATTGTTAAGCCTGAAAAAATATCACACCAAATGGTATAACCACATCTGAATAAGCAATAACAGGAGGATAAATTCTGCAGCAAAGGTGCATGAATATTCAGAAGGGCAGTTATTGGAGCCAGAATACTAGTTGAGAGGTAACCGGATCGTTACAGCATTGAGCATCAATGTCCTAGACTTTTTTGGAACATATAACTATTTCTAGGTCCTACTTTTTTGGAACATATAACTATTTCTAGGTCCTACTTTTTTGGAACATATAACTTTGTTCAGATAAAAGAAAAGCAGAATTGTCAGCGACTTGACACATTCATTTGCGCACCAAGATTATACACAACGAATTGAAAACAATTTTAGCATAGGTTTTAAATAAGCCGAAATGTTGGAGAAAAAACAGTTTGTGTGCTACAAAAACCCAGCAAGTCGGCACCAGCATTAATGCACACTAGTTTTAAATTTTTAAAAAACGCCACTGCTCGAATGATGAGAAAGGAAAAGAGAGAAAAATATGGAAGGCAGCTAAGTTCGATTATAGATTGAGCACACAGTTCGCATAAACATCAAGTTAAAACCGAATCAAGAGCTATTTAAGAATTGAATGCTCGCCTGTGTACATCCAATTGATGCCCAATAACAAAGCAATCATAAGCATGTGAAAAGCAGCAAAAGCGAATCCAATTCACCAGTAACAAAGGAAGCAGATTCTTCTGGCAAATCCTAATCAGTTTACTATGGAGAAAATTCACAGACAAATCTCCAGCTAAAACATGTAAAAGCAAAAGGTCGAGATCACGTGGCAGAAAAACCGTTACATTAATGTACAAAACACAATACCTCCAACACAATCTGTCGAGGAAAAAACGCACGGAGGGGAAGAGGAGGACGAAGAAGGGGAGAATGGCGAAATCCTCATAGGCCGGGTAAGATTCATGGTGCCAGTCAACGGAGCTTAGTGGCCGAATCCAATCCATGGCAGAATCTCGGAGGTTCAGAAAATTTCCTCGAGAAACAAACAGGAGAAAGAAATGAATCAATCTAGTTAATATGCATGAAGATAGCGGAAAGACGCGAGGCTTTTCTTATCGCTGCAGCCTGAAGGTGAAATGAAACGGTAGCCCACGGGAAGCAGATGCTCGTTTGGACTCAAATGGCTCGATTATTGTTTATACTTTATAGTGGCCGCAACTAAAGAGGTATTTATATTGATTCCCGAATCTCAGTGGATTGACAAAATTACCCCTATCCTGCGCTAGGGGTCAAGATTCAAGGTTTTATGTCAATATTAACAATTACTTCTCCGATCATTATTATAAGATCCAATTTGACTTTTTTTGGGTCCTAATTATAAGACCCAATCCTTTTGTCTCTTATTTTATGTATTTTTTTCCAAGATATCCTTCTAATAATGATAGTTTTAGCCAATATACTTAATTAGCAAGGATATTTTAGGAATGACAACACTTATTTATTATAAATAACCACTAACTTACTTCCTTAATCTCCTCAATAAGTCAATTGGGTCTTATATTAGGACCGGAGGAGTAATATTTTAAGATACATGCCTAGAGTTTTTTTTTTTTGTTTGGGTCAATAGATACATACCAGAGTTTAATTGCAACAACATTCATGTTTTTAAAAAATTTTAATTGAGGGTAATGGCTTTTTTAATTTTTTTTTACCAGAAGTTGGAACTGTAGAGGTGTTAATACATTTTACGCCCCCCTTTAGATATGTAAATTTTTTCATATATCTCTTTAATTTAGGTCCTCTTCATTCTAAAACTCTAGTTTCATTTCTAATGATTGAAAGTAAGATTTTGTCATTTTACAACATATAAACAATTTTTTTAACACTTTTTTTATATCCTAAAAGCAAATATTAAATAAGTTTTTAAAGATATTAAAAAATAGTTAGATTATTATTTATAATAAACATGTATTAATTTTTTAAATGTGTTCTTAATCACAATTTCCATTGATGGAATCCCTTTTACCATATACAATCAATAGAAATGATTTTAAAAAAATTTTATGAATATTATAAGCAGAGTGATTTTTTTTGGGCAAGAGGTAGAGTGAATTGAGGTAACTTATAAATGTTATACTTACTCTACTCCTTAATAAGGGGTTAGATGATGGCAAATTTAGTCTGAATATAAAATTTCACGTCATTTTATTTTTTTATTTTATTTTTTTATAATTTAACTTATCTAATTTATAAATTGATATATATATTATATATATAATGCTACATGAGAGTATTTAAAGAAATCACGTGAATTTAATTTTTTTTAATATGCTCAAAGCTAAAAAAAAATTTATATGGAATGGGATATATTATGTATGTGTGTATCCTTGTGCCTCGTGTGTTGGATAATTATTTATACGTATAATCAATTATCTACAACATGTGTGATAAAGTGTTCATGATAATAACAACTTGCAATACCACCGAACCGTTTGGTTTAGTGGTATGGGTGGGTGGTGTGTGGGGTGTGTGAGTAGGGGTTCGATCCCCTCTCTTGTAACCGGAAAAAAAAAAAAAAAACTTACAATGGATAGATAAATAAATAAGTGTGATCACATCTCAGAGATCCTTTTCTTTATCAGCTTAAAAATCCTGAAATAATCATATTTTATTGTTGATATTTAAAAGCAACACAAATGACCACCAATTGGGATGGGTTAATCAAAAAAGTTAGTCGCTTTTTAACGTGCAAACTAACGTTTGAATTTCCCTTAAAAATATGCTTACTTTTACTGCTTAATAGGATTCCAAACACTTTTTTTTATTTTATGAAGGGTCTTTCCTTTCGAAACTTAAAACCAAATGATTTTTATTTTTCTCAATAAGTGCGTTTTTAGAATTTATATTTATGTTTTTTAGAATTTATATTTATGTCCTTTGTCTTATTGAGGTGAAACCACTTATCTCCTCAACCAATAATTTGTTGATGTATCTCAAACATATTTTTATTAAGAGAACATTTGTTCTTAATTTGAAAATGGATGATATTATAAGGATCTCTTAATTCAAATTGAGTTTCTGTTAAGAAAATAGAAAATCTTTTCTTATTTTTTCACTGAACGAGAGAATTTAATTACGTGTAAACGTGATGAATAAATTGTTGGTCAAAAAGAATAAAAATGAAGCTTGAGACCATACTAACTGTAACATGAAAAAAAAAGAAATTTTTGAAATATTCAAGATTAAAAAGTTATACAGTATGTTTTTGTTTAAATGAGTTCAAAAATTTAAAATAATTTAAATAATAAATTTAAAATTTCATTGACTTATTAAAAAATTTTCTAAAATTATATGGAATTATATATTTTGTTAAATATTTTATATAGAATAGTATATAAGATATAAATATTGGTTATTTAAGCAAAGAGAATGCACAGTTTTTTTTGGCAATAGAATATAATATATGGTTAATGGTTATTACATTAAAAATATTGAATTACTGCACAAGAAGTTTCAGGAAAAGTGTAGGAAAAGTTAAACCTCATTACTTCATTTATTAATGATGTTGATTGATGGAAAAGTTTAACTCTTGTTAATTATTAGTAGACTAATTCAAAGATGAGATTTTGCTATTATTTACATTTTAAAAAAAATTGATATTTATTCATAAGAATCAGATAGTAAAAGACAGAAGTATCCTTGGACGGGGAACTATCATGTGCGCCACCACAAGGGTCGCTGTTAACGCGGGGATCGTTATAGCTGTCAAAAAATCATTATTTTGTTTCTTTATAAATTAATTAAAGTGGCATAGCTTATACTTAACTCTTTCAGTTATTGACCAATTATTTTATCTGATATAAAGAAATGAAATATGTTTTTTTTAATTTTATATCAAATGTGATTTAGTTTGTAAATTAAAGTGATCATCGTTAAATAAGAATAATTGTTGGTATAAGTTGAAATAATTTAGATAAATTTTTCATTGCCAATAGATTATTGTTTAACACGTTTATCCTTAATAGATTACTGTTCTACGGGGGCACGCTCACATATTCACCTAAGAAAAAAGGAAAAATATTTGAAAATTAAGAAAAAAACATCTATCCTTTTACATATATAAATAAAGTTAATGCAAATCAATTCAAGTGGACTGAAAGCCAAACTAAAGGGGTGTTTGGATGAAACTAAACCATGGTTTGGAGAATAGCTTCTGGAGAATAGATTCTGGAAAAAAAGATTTTGTGAAGAATAGATTTTGTGGTGAAAAGTGATTCTAATAAATTAGAGTGTTTGGATAGTTGTTATCAGAAGAACTTTTTATATGTAAAATTTTACTAAAAAAACATAAGTTAATATGATATTACATAAATAGATTTTATAATATATTTTAATTTGAAAAAATAAAATTGTTAATAATATATTTTTTTACAACATATTAATAATATATAAAATAATATAATTAATATGTATATATATTTATAAAATATAAGATTAAATATGTTTATAAAAAAAAATAATTGAGAAATGTTAAAATCATATTATCGTTGAGATCTACTCTACAGGCACAATCATACTCTCCCATTTGAGCCAGAAGCAGAATGGATTCACTTCTTCTGAAATCATGGTTTTGAGCTCCAAACCATGGTTTTGATCCAAAATCATGGTTTCTTTTTTTTCCTGGGTTTTTGGCAAGTCTGGGACCCAAAACCATGATTGGATCCCAAAACCATGGTTTTTTTATTTATCCAAACAGGCCTTAAATCACTCTCATTACAACAAACAAAAATCTAATTCCATTTTTTTTGGGTCAAAATTATCTATGAATTCATTAATAATTGTAGTTTATTCGTCGGACTGCAAATAAAGCACATCCAAACAAGTCATAAAAATACAAGGATATAGCAATACAATATCTATATAATTATATTTTTTTTTTGGTAATAATAATTATATAATCTTTTGATTCTAAAATGACACCTATTTTATAATATAAATTTTACTATAAAATAAATCTTACATTTAAGACCAGAGAATTATAATATAATATATATATATACATTTTTTATGCATAATTTATAATATATGACATATGTTATTTAAAATAGTAGCAATTTTATTAATAGAGTCTAATCTAAAAAAAAAAACTAATATCTCATAACATCACAAATCAAATAAATATTGAGATGTGTCCACATGCAATTTTAATCATACCCCAAATAGAAATCTCCTGAATATGAAAATAGCTTTGAGTAATTAAAAGAGTGAACAAGAATATCATACAAGAGGAGGTTGATGCCGGGACGAAAACGATTATTATATCTATTGGCACAAGCAACAAAGATTTACAACTACTCGTCTTTTAGTAAGAATTAGTTTAATTTTTAATTTAATACTAAACATAAGATCCTAACTTATTTTATTTTGTATATTTATCTATTTTTAAAGTAGTTATTATAATAGTTATATATATTAATATTTTATCAAATGACACTTGATTAGTGAGGATATCTATAAAAAATATTTATTATAAATAACTAATTTAATTAATTTTTAATCTACTCAAATTAATCAACTAGCTTTTATGTTAGGTACTGGATATTATAAAGGAAGCTAAAAATGTTTATATTACTAACATGATAATTTTGTATATGTGTGCGTATCTCAATGGGGAAAAGGAGCCCACACGTGCCACAATGATTTTACGCTTGGGCTGAAGATGTTACGTATGCACACTTTCTATGCACATTCATTGGTTTAGCCACATGGGGAACGCTGGCCCCTCGTGTTGTCAGCATTTGTCCATCTTTCATGACAACCACATTTTATTCTCTTTAAGATAAAAGTGCACAAATATTCCCTCATTTTACTTAAAGTACATGTGAAAGCGTAAAGTTAGAGTAAAAATGGTTCAATTGTATTTTTTTAGATATAAATATCCTCTTATTAAAAATAATCCTATTTAAATATTGTTAGCCACTAAATATAAACACTTCTTCTAATAAAAATATAATTTTTATTTACCATATTGTGAGAGTTAACCTTACCGCTAGATTAAACCCTTATTGATAAATAGCACAATTGTTAAAATACATGACGTGAGTCATTTTTTTTTATAGTGAGGCCCACACTATTTAAAAAAATGAAAAGAGCAAAGGCACAGTAATATTCATAAATTTTTGCCTAAAGCGTGCCAAATGTCATATGCTTTTGGAGATGCGAAAGTACACATGAAACTATACTAATCAATTTTACCATGCTGATTCAGATTAAGTGAGTTGATCTATACAAATCTCTCCAAATCAATGAAAAAATTTTGGGGGGGGGGACAGAAGCTTCATTTTTTTTTTTTTTTTTAACAATCAAAGACAAGCTAAAGCTTAAAGAAAGAAAACAGTAGGAAGGGACTAATAAGGGGAGAGGAGTAATTTTGCTCACCTTTCCTTATTTGGGTTGCTAAAACTTTTAGGGTATGTTTGGCTCAATGAGAGGAAGGGGAGGGGAGGGATTTTAATGGAGGGAAGGGGAAGGGAGGGGAGTGGAAGGATTTTAATATTATCTTGTTTGGATTTATAAAAAAAGCGGGGAGGAGAGGGAAAAATATTTTTATATGGACAATTTTTGCTCTTATTTTATTTAAGGCGTGGGCATAATGGTCATAACATGACAAAATATAAACATAATGGTCACAACATGACAAAATATGGGCATAATGGTCATAATATGACAAAATATTGCCTTTCCTTCCAAATCCTCTCAATTTTGGAGGGGAGGTTGAGGAGGGGAGGGGAGGGGAAATTTTAAAAAATTTTCCCTCCCCTCCTAAAATTTGTGTGTTGCCAAACAAGGGAAAATGATTAAAATCCCTCCCCTCCCCTCCCCCCCAATCCCTCATACCAAACACACTCTAGTCTAGGAGGAAAAATTTTTCACATAACCCTCCCCTCTCAAACTGGGGAGATTTGAAAGAGAAGGATATTTTTTGTTTGTTTTGACTAATATGTTTATAATTAATTTAATATTCTCATATTACCTTTACGATCTTCCATTACATGTAGAAGGGATGGTAACTATTGCAGTACTCTTATCAGATCATATATTATAAATGATAAAAATCCTTCCTCTCTCCTCTTTTATATTGTCAATCCAAACAAGATAATATTAAAATGCTTCTCTCCACTTCTCTCTCTTTTTCTCCACTAAAATCTGTCTCCTCTCTTTCTCTTTTGAGCCAACACACCTTTAGCTCTTTGTTTCGTTGATCCATCGACTCCCTTCTTCCTCCCTCATGTGTATATTTACACGTCCAGAATTCATATGATGTTAAGCGCACTTTCACTGAAAGTTTATGTGTATCTATCTTTATATGTTTACTCTTTTTATTTCCCAAATAACGCGAATCTCGTTATAAAAAGTAAGCGAATAACCAACATTATATTATTTTAACGATTGTGTTTTTTTTTCTTTGCTTTTTTTTTCATACGTACGTTTACACACATTCAAAAGACATATGTCCTTTGTATTTTGAGTAAATACAACATATAATTAAAATTTTCCCAACAAAAAAAAATGATACAAGGAACATTGAGGGGGGAAAAACGGCAAATTGATCATAAATTTTTAATGAAAACATAATATTGTTAAGAAAATTTATAAAGATCATAAAATATGATTAAATATAAGTTTATAAAAACAATGATATTATATATTCGTAGGACACGGGTTGAAAAAACATAAGTAACTATAATAAATTGTTGAATGAGTCTAGTATTTTTTTTAAAAAAAAAAAACTTGCAACAACTGACCATATAATGCATATACCTACATAGTCATAAGATATGTACGCAGGTTCAAATTTGGGTGACCTTTCCCACCCTTAAGGCGGACAAGACAGGCGCTTTGAATTACCCTAAAAAATCACTTAAAATAAGTTAAATCAAAACATCATAAGGTGTTTATTGTCATTGGAAGGGAAAATACCCTAGACTATTATTATTGTTGTTGTTATTATTATTACTACCACTATCTTTAGTCCTTAATATAAAAACTAGTTGATTAATTTGAATAGATTAAGAAAATTAGTTAAGTTAGTTATTTGTAATAAATAAATATTATTTTTTCTAAAATATTCTTAATAATTAAGTATAATAGCTAAAACTATCATTACTATAACGATTATTTTAGTAAAAAATTGGATAAACATAAGAGACAGTAGATAAAAATTTTACAGAAAAAATGACAGAAAAAAGACTACCGAATTAGAAAAATTGGCACACAGAAACCGGTTTATAAAATTTTTTTCAAAACACATACTATTGTTGTCCAAACACATACTAATATTGTCATAGTCCTTATTTACAATTTTTCTATTTTATCGGTCTTTTTTTGTCATTTTCTTAATTTATTTTATATTTAAGACTAAATTAAAAATTAAATTAATTTTTATATTAAGAATTAAGTCGTAGTGTTATCGAGGTGGGGCAAGAGAACAAGGACACGATTTTGCACTTATAGGTGAAGTCCGTTGCTTTCATGCTTAGGACTAACCAACTCATCGGGAATTAATGAGGTGGTTCCAGGGATAATTGTGTAACGGATGTTGTGAAGTTGATTGATGCATAAGTATGCCAAGACATTGCCATTTTTAGGCGTATGCGTGCAATGATTTGATACGCATAAATTTACTCAAAGTATTGCCCCAACCCAATCTCTTCAATTTGAATTCTACGTAGTCATAAGATGTGCCCAAAATGTTGGCCTAACCAATGGGGTCATTCTAAGAGTTAGGTTATCGTGATAAATCAATATTTAAATTTTTTTAAAAAATATATTCATATTTAGTTCCCAACAATACTAAAAATATTATGCATCCGGTGTCGCTAAATAGATTGTTGAAATAGTGACATTGAGTGTTAATATTGTTAACGATAAGGGGTAATATGCTACAAATTTAAACTTTCAGAACAAAAATTGTACCTTAAAAAGCTTTTGGATGCACAACGCTCTAAAGTGAAAACTTTCAGAGAAAATTTGTACATTAACCCTTTCTAAAAATTATTTTAAGAAAAAATAATATAATAAAATATTCTAAAATACTAAACTCACTTGAAAAAAATACTTTAAAATATTAGATGAACTTCAACCCAAATGTAAAACTATAGATAATGATAAATTGAAGAGTCAAGGTACAAATTTACTTATAAAATATTCTCCCATGCACATCTAGACCCTATTTGTTGTTGTGATTGAAATAACTTATAAACACATTTATGTAAATCAAGATAAAATTCTTTTCACATATTTACCTTGTATTTCGCAAATCACGATTAAAAAACTACTTATAAGTTATTCCAAATAGGTCCTTCATACCATAATTTTTTTCTTAAGTGCAAAAATATACAAAGATTTTACAATGGTGAAAATACCACAACCGTTAAGTGGATCAATAGTAACCGTTTAACAAACAAATCAGTTAAGATAAATACAACAAAATATATGTAAAATTTTCTAGTTCACGGTAATTTTACCTGAAGCCCAAAATTTCCAGACAAGGCTACCCCCCATGAGAATATTTACTACTGTTATAGACTATATTATAGACCCAATAATTCCTTGGGGCTCCTTCGTAATGACGTACGTTCAGCCGTAAAAACCCAAAGCGGACCCAAATAATTAAATTAAAGGCAGGTACGTGCAAAAAACGAACAGTGACAAGGGCCCCAAGGTGACATCACCTTTTTTTGTTTGTTTGTTCCGCCTTAAATAATTCTTCTTCTTACTGTCTTTTTTTTTTTTCAATGGTAACTGGCATGGTCATCGGCTGTTCGGCCTTAAATTAAAGTTGCCTTTGATTTTATCTAAAAAATACCTAGTTATTTCACTTATTTGTGAGTAAACCTGTATTCACAAACTTTAACTGATTGGCTAACTTCTCTCTACTACCCCACGCGCGCGCACGCGCACGCACCCACGGGCAAATTTCAATTATGATTAAAGTTAGACCCATATCAGGTTGGGGCCCCTTAACCTCTGAGGAACGGACATTACAACCGCTTAAAAGACTGTTTTTTTCAAGATAAAACTCTTTTTTGTATATTTATTTTGAATTTTTTGAAATTATTTTTTTAAAAAACTAATGGAAACATCCCCCAACTGACAATATAACATTTTAATGGGCTTATCCGTTAAAATTTCTAGCTTAGAGAATGTTTGTCAACCCTCAAAAGTGCTTTTACTCAAAAACACTTTTCCGCAAAACAAAACAAACTCATCCACATATTTACTTCGTAAACCGTAAAAGTACTTTTGAAACCATGGTTTGGTTTCCATCCAAACACTCCCACCACACCAAAAAAAAGAGGGTTGGCCTCCCCTTCTTTTCCTAAAACTTTTTGTTTTTTTACAGGGTTTATGGGCATCAATCACCTCCAAATATTTTTTTCATTTGTATCCAGTATCTCAGAATATTTTGTAATGCATTCAGTGCTCCAAAATATTTTTTTGGTGGCTCCAGCATATTTAAATATGTTTTTTTGCCTCGGTGCTGAATACTCTAAAAAATAATTTTAGATGCTTGATGCATTTAAAATTTTTTTTGAAGTGTTGGATGTATAAAAAAATACTTCAAAATACTATCCACATCTAAAATAATATTTCAGAGTGCTGGATACATTACAAAATATTTTAGGTTATTAAATACACTCGAAAAAATACTTTGAGGTACTGGATACACTTTAACTCTTTTTTATATAAATTATAAAAAAGAATTTTTTGTTTTATATTATTTTTAAGCATAACCTTTGCTGGCAAAAAAATCACTCATTTGTGTCTCATTTATTTTTTTTAAAAAAAAAACTGATTTAGTTGTCTTATATAATCTAATGTTACTCAGGAATATTTTGAGGAGGTAATGTCACATTTTCCAATTATAACTAATTTATTTAATTTTTAATCTATTTAAATTAATTAAATAACTTTTATATTAAGAATTTGATGAAGGATAACTTTTGTCTTGTGTTGAAAGCATGGTCTCATGATTGAATAAGATTTTTATATTGACTTATAATTATAAGTTTTATAATGACAGAATGATGATGTAAAATAGATTTTGGGATTAATTTAATTATATAACTTGATTTTAATGCACAACAATTTGTAACTCAATTTAAAAATTAAATTAAAAAAATGGGTTGGCAGATGAGTCCACAATTGACTTGCGGGGTAGTGGACCAGTTACCTTTTGGCAAGCTAACCCATATTTTCAGATCTAAATAGATTCACACTTCAGTACCAAAAAAAAAAAAAAAGATTCATGCTTGATCTTGAGCGGAATTTTAGGTTATAGTAGTATTTCATAAACAATTTTCAGCATTAGGCTTGAAACAAACTCCCACCTTACGTTTGGATGTAGTGATAAGTAGGTGAACAAGAAAATTAGAGAAAGAAATAGGAAGGAAAAAAAAAGAATGGATACAAAGCAGAGGACAAAAAGAAAGAAGTGGAGAGCACGAGGAGAGAGCATGCTTTTTCAAAACTGTCTCAAGAGGGATAAATAGAAGGGAAAATTTCACTCAAGGACCGCTGAAGGCAATTAACTTCCAAGAGCCCCCAAAACAATCTGAAAAGCCACTGCAGGACCGTGGGGGCAAATTGAAATTAACTTCAAGACCAAAAAGACAGTGTTGCCCCTCAAACTATTACTCTGAAATTTGAAGCCTTTTCTCTCTCTTTCAACTCCCGATATCTGAAGCCCCTCTCCCTCACTCTAAAAATTTCAGTTTGTGCAGCGAAGGAGATCGCTCCCCTCACCTCGCTACTGTTAAATATTTATTTGTGCAGTATTTGTGATCCATTGCTACTAGTATTCCGTCGGCCAAATAAACAATGCGATCGTGTGAACAGTCAGTAATATATGTGTTTTATCTTTTTCCCTGTTTGTTTGTTATGCTGCTGCTTGTTGTCACGCACTTGAAGCACTTTGTACTCATGGAGCTCGGAACAATACGGATTTTCTTAGTTAAATAAAAGTGATATTTTTAAAATAATTTATAATCAGTTGTTAATCCGAAAGATCTAAACTTATTCAAAGAAATTTTTCTGATGGAAATGCGTGTTGAATCTGTGCACAATAAGCCGATGCTCTGGATTATAAGCAATTTATTTTGTATAGTGCTATGAATAGATGGAGAATTTCATGATGGTACTTGGAGGTAAACTACCCTAAGTACTGAACTTAAACTAGCCAGCGACTATATAAATGTATGAACAAATTAATCGACTTGCACATGGACATATTTTTATTGTTAATGTATGTATCCTTATTGCAAAGTTCCTAATTCCACTTGTGAACAATCACTTCCAGATTTGTGAATTGATGTGTTTAATTTTTTGAATGAAATAAATCTACTTGCAAAAGGACGTATTTCTATTGTTAACGAGTGTATCCGTGTTGCAAATTTTCTAATTTCACTTGTGAACCCTCACTCTCAGACTTGTGATAAACTTTTTTAATTGAACTAGCTCACTTGCAAATGGATGTGTTATTCTTATTAATATACATATCCTATTTGCGAATTTTCTAATTTCAGTTGTAAATGATTCCTCCCAGACTTGTGAATAATCATGTTCAACTTCTTGAATTCAACTAGCTCACTTATAAATGGACAAATTCTTGCTGTTAATATACTTATTCTTCTTATGAGTAGGTTACATGTCAATTAATTACAATTTGCTGTCTTTCCCCACTAACTTGCAAGTATGTGATGTACTATTGACAACTCGAATTAGAAAATTTGCAATAAGGATACGTTGATTAACACTTTGATGTCATGGGTATTTGGTTGTCATAAAGGCAATTAGAATTAGAAAATTTGTAATAAAGATACATTGATTCACAAGAGAAACTCGTTCATTTACAAATAGGCTAATATAACTAAAAAAGTCATATATGATTATTCACAAGTCTGAAGAGCTCTAATCACAAGTGGAATTAGGCAATTTGCAATACGAATATGTATATTAACAATAATAACACGTCTATTTGCAAGTGATCTAGTTGAATTCTAGAAGTTGGACATGATAATTCATGTTTGGGAGGAACTATTTGCAACTAAAGTCAGACAATTTGCAAGAAGGATAAGTATATTAACAACAAGAATTTGTCCATTTATAAGTGAGCTAGTTGGATTCAAGAAGTTGAACATGATTATTCATAAGTCTGGGAGGAATTATTTACAACTGAAATTAGAAAATTCGCAAATAGGATATGTATATTAATAAGAATAACACATCCATTTGCAAGTGAGCTAGTTCAATTAAAAAAAGTTTATCACAAGTCTGAGAGTGAGGGTTCACAAGTGAAATTAGAAAATTTGCAACACGGATACACTCGTTAACAATAGAAATACGTCCTTTTGCAAGTAGATTTATTTCATTCAAAAAATTAAACACATCAATTCACAGGTCTGGAAGTGATTGTTCACAAGTGGAATTAGGAACTTTGCAATAAGGATACATACATTAACAATAAAAATACGTCCATTTGCAAGTCGATTAATTTGTTCATACATTTATATAGTCACTGGCTAGTTTAAGTTCAGTACTTAGGGCAGTTTACCTCCAAGTACCATCATGAAATTCTCCATCTATTCATAGCACTATACAAAATAAATTGCTTATAATCCAGAGCATCGGCTTATTGTGCATAGATTCAACACGCATTTCCATCAGAAAAATTTCTTTGAATAAGTTTAGATCTTTCGGATTAACAACTGATTATAAATTATTTTAAAAATATCACTTTTATTTAACTAAGAAAATCCGTATTGTTCCAAGCTCCATGAGTACAAAGTGCTTCAAGTGCGTGACAACAAGCAGCAGCATAACAAACAAACAGGGAAAAAAATAAAACACATATATTACTGACTGTTCACACGATCGCATTGTTTATTTTGACCGACGGAATACTAGTAGCAATGGATCACAAATACTGCACAAATAAATATTTAACAGTAGCGAGGTGAGGGGAGCGATCTCCTTCGCTGCACAAACTGAAATTTTTAGAGTGAGGGAGAGGGGCTTCAGATATCGGGAGTTGAGAGAGAGAGAAAAGGCTTCAAATTTCAGAGTAATAGTTTGAGGGGCAACACTGTCTTTTTGGTCTTGAAGTTAATTTCAATTTGCCCCCACGGTCCTGCAGTGGCTTTTCAGATTGTTTTGGGGGCTCTTGGAAGTTAATTGCCTTCAGCGGTCCTTGAGTGAAATTTTCCCTAAATAGAAACGAGACCTACATTTTATCCACATGATTTTTTTTAAATGAAATTTATCCACATGATATTACTTTTATTGTGAAATTAAACACTTAATTTTTTTTTTCCCCAATTCTGTGTTTTCTCCTATCAAACCAATCATAAAGAGACCTTAATATCATTTTGCCTTTTACCCAAAAAAAAAAAACACCAATCATAAAGAGAGAAAATAGTTTCTCTACCCCTTTCTCTTCCATGCCCATTTTCTCTCTTCCTAGTTTCCTTTCCCTCCTTTCTCCCCTCATCCAAACAAACATTAATCAAACCAAACCACATTAACCATGCTTGAGTTGTCCCACAATCTTCTATAGCATCTATTTGCTGGACTTTTAAATCAAGAAAATATTCAGGAACATCATAAACTGGTGGAATCATGATAATCCTCATTGTAAGTCCTCTAGTTCAGGGTTTAAGAGAGGTTCTTGGCGTGGAAGAAAAACGCAGTGCAGCACAAAATGGAAGCAATGATCGCAAAAACTGCTGAGAAAATGACGAAGGAAATCCTAGCAACTGCCAGATCCAATATTCCCGTCACATTCAAAACGATCACCGTCGTCGTTCTCTTCTACTCTTCTTATTCCACTCAAATTACTCCGGTTACAGATGGAGTGACCTAGGAAGACGATCAGGAGGAGCATTCAGAACTCAACTCCCAAAGAAGATTTGGAGGATCGTGATGACTTGGACATATAGTTATGGCAACCTCTCAGAAGGTTCTTTAAATATGCATTTGTGCCGCGAAAGTTCTTATTTATTTATTCTAAAAAGAAGCAGAAGACTCCAATAAGTTACTATGTTCGATTCTAAATATAAAAACTAGTTGACTAATTTGAGTAGTTTAAAAAAATATGTTAAATTAATTATTTGTAATAAATAGGTTTTTTTTTCCTTAAAATATTCTTAATAATCAAGTGTATTAGCTAGAACTATAATTGTTAAAAAGACTACCTTGAAAAAAATAGACAAATATGATAGATAAAATAAATTGAAGTCTTATATTTAGAATCAAAATAAAAGTTAAACAAGGTTTTATACTAATAATTAGAGATAGTACTATTTTACTTCACACGTATCACTCCTTCTCTTTTTTTTTAATTATTAATTTAGATTCTAATATTATTAGAGCCAAGACCTAATAAAAACTAACTCTACTAATATGATCTTATATAATACTTAAAACCAATTTTTTTTCAAAAGAAACCATCAGCTTTGTTACCCAACCATTGTCATATCACTCCATTCTCTATCTCTTATTATTACTACCACTACTATAGGTCAATAGAGTCTCTTTCAGTTGTCAATACATGAGTTAAAGCCAAGCAATAAATCATTTTATTAAATGCCACCTTTGATGAAAAATTAACTTTTGAACCCAATTGAATCGTTTGGATAAATGCTAGAATATTTTCAGGAATTAAAACAACATTGAATCAAATTGCTTGATTGATTAATTGGAAGAATACCTCAGTTGATCACTGAAGGAGGATGTAAACCTTAGGATAGGACATATATATAGGCCCCCTTCCTGTAATTGCCGCTAGAACTGGCCAATGGAGGAACATATATTTAGGACCGGATGCAGTAGTTCAGATAACTAAGTAATTGCCGCTAGAACTGGCCGATGGGGGAACCAATTTAGCTGTGAACAACTTCATGTGCGATCCTGGGGTGGTTTTTCCAATCATTACACAAAAAACTGGAGCTTCCTAATTGAACTCCTCCCTGTAACCTTGTTGGATGACAAATAAATCAGAAGTTTAAGAGCCTGGCTGAACTCTAAAACCTTCTCAGTAGCCAATAGGTCCTAAACCTGAAGAATCAAACCCCAGCTGTCAATCAGTTGTGAATGCAGTGAGTTGTTTAGTTTCTGTTATAAGAAAGTTAGGGTCTTTAAGATTGATGAACCTGAGGGTGTTAAGGGTTTTCTCCGTGGGATAGGTTTTAACTCCATACGATCAATCACAACAGCATTAGATGTCAGAAAAGCCTTAGCCACAGATGCTGAGTGCTCCAGACAACATCTAACTACCTGCAGAAATGTTCAAAACCTTGAGCAATGCAAGAATCTAATAATAGCATTATGATATTAATCATCATTTGCATTTGATAGGGCATATCAACAGCAGAATTGACAAATGGGTTTGTAGATACTCATTTGGCTTCTCATACTCTGTCACACTTGTTACGACGTTGAAAAGCCAAAATCTTTGAGCTGGAGCCATCAAAGAACCTCAGTATAACTTGCATCCCCATAATAAATAATTTAAGGAAATAGTCTACTTATTATCTCCATTTATCAACTTGTGCAAAAGGTATTCAAATGCTTTTGAGTCATACCTTTGTTGGATCCATTATCCCAGCCTGCATTAAATCTTCATAACGGTCTTTGGCAGCATTGTAGCCAAAATTCACGTCATCATTTGATAAAATCTGCAAGATTTGAGGAGCAAAGGTCAAATACTTAAGATCTATTGCCGTGGGTTACAAACTACAAACAAAACAGAAGATCTAAAACACTTTATACTAAGTGATCTCCTTGAGAAGACAATCTCTCAAAACAGTCAGCACCTTATCTATGATAACATTGCCATTTACACCAGCGTTTTTTGCTATTAATCTTGTAGGATAACTCAAAGCTCTTCTGAAGATCTCGGCTCCAATCTGCAGATATATGATAGATTCAAACAAAATTGTGTTATCTGGAGTAATCTAGGCATAACTCAAGTCCAAGACTTGCAAGTAACTGTAAAGTAGGAACTCAACTATATTTCTAAAACGACCAAAACGTAGCCTAATAATAGTCTTATAATAAAAGAAGTATGGAATGTCCAAACTTAAATGAAAGGGGAAAAATGAAAATGAAAAAGAAGTTACTTTCTGTTCTTCGTTGTCTAGGTGTTCTTTGATACTGTCCACCTTTGTGGATAGCCTCAAAAGGCAACAGCCACCACCAACTACGACACCTTCCTCAATTGCTGCCTGCAATATACCAACTTAGAATCTTAGCCATGCTTAATAACGAATCACATCGGAGCGAAGAATAAGGAATACCTTGGTTGCATTTAGAGCATCTTCAATTCTTAATTGCTTATCCTTCAACTCTACTTGTGTTTGCGCTCCTACCTGTGACTCATGTTTCAGAAAGTATAGTCTCTATCTTACACAGAAACCATAATGTTTAAATTCCCAATTATCCGCAGGAAGAATTAAAAAAAATTCATATTACCTGAAGAATTGCAATGCCCCCAGATAATCTTGCTATCCTTTCATTCAGTATCTTCTTTTGGAAACTCTCTTCCGTGTTCTGCATAATATGAAACAGTTTTTTCCAGTTACCAAAAGGATAGGCAGATACATCATTCCTATAAAAACTTTTCACCGGTCAAGTATCCATGTGTTTCTGTATGACGTCATGAATTTGAAGCGGTGAAGTTCTGAAAGGGAAAATGAAGCTAGATGCACCTCAACAAGCTTCCTAATTCGAGAAACCCTCTTCTCAACCGCTGGCCTAGTACTCCCATCAGTAACTATCAATGTTGAATTCTTTTTTATGACAACTTTAGTCGCAGATCCTAGTACACACCCTTGTTAGCCTTTTCCAGGGTCAACCCCGCCTCATCTCTGATTACAGTGCCTGCAAAATAAACAAAGAGCTCAGGATGTGCAAGAGTATAAGATTTGATGATGACTTGAAGACTATATCAGTTCTTATTCAGAACAAAAGGCAGTCCATACTGAAAAATTATGGATGTTTTATTATGACACAAACCCTCAGGAGAACCATACTTTAAGAGCTAGCCAAGGTTCATATAAGCGTCGCATCAAAATCCCATACTTGTTGGTGTCAAGTCCTATACCTTGCAATGGCTCATAATATATTATGATGAAACTGGTAGAAATTACTGCACTAGTATTTAATTTTACTGCTTTTTCCAGTTTTTGGTTACTTTTTTAATGCTACCTCACTTAATATGGATAAGATTTAGACGCTTAAGCTTCTACCTCCAGTCAAGGTGGCAATGTCATCCAAGTAGTGGCTCTTGCGCTCACCAAAGGCAGGAGCCTTAATAGCAGCTGCCTTCAGCACACCCTTGAGTTTATTTCTAATTACTGGAGCTAGCGCTTCCTGCTCAATGCCTTCTGCAACTATCACAATGGGATACTTCTCTTTCACGGCACTGTCCAATATTTTAAACATCTCCTTTGGGTTTGTGATTTTTTTGTCAACCAATAGTAACTGCAACCAAACAAGTTTGCAGAATCTAATTATTCCATAGAATTGATGCCTAGTTCTTAAATACTTGTTGTCCTACCTTGCAGTTATGGAACTCCGCAATCATCTTTCTTCGGTCAGTGACAAAATATTGAGACAGATATCCACGATCAAACTGCATCCCTTCAACAATCTGTAGACTATTTTCAGTGCTCCTTCCATTTTCAATTGTCACCACTCCTTTCCTACCTACTCGTTCAAGAGCATCAGAGATTAATTTTCCCACAGCATAATCATTTCCAGCACTGACTGCTGCAACATCTGTAAGTTCATGATCTTCAACCTAAAAATGTCGCCATGGTTATAAATGAATATTCACAAAGCTTGAAACTACAGGTAATAGTCAGCAAACAGAAAAATACAACAATTTTGTCAGCATTAGCAGCAAGATATTCGCCGTCGTTATTCTGAACTTGTTCAATCATCGAGGAAACAACTTGAGGAAAATACGAAGTTCATTAGATAGACTACTCACTTCTCTGGAAATCAAAGCTAGTTCAGAAACAAGAGCTGCTGCAGTTTTTTCAATCCCACGGGAAACTTGAACAGGATTCATTCCAGCTGCAATAACCTATAAAAAGAAAAATGATAAGAACAGCTGAAGAGTCATTAAACATATGCCAAGTCTACTCACTTAAACCTACAAAATAACATTTATTGATTCCATACTAGTCGATGATGGTGAACATGTATGTTAAATACCGGTAACTGGTTCATTTTTTTCTTTTCAAAAAACTAGTTGATGCAGACAGGATGCTCCTTGCAGTGTGTACTTGATTAGTTGTACCTTTATCCCCTCGGTGATTAGGCCATGAGCAAGAATAATTGATGTAGTAGAGCCATCACCAGCAAGGTCATTTGTTTTTGCCCCAGCTTGTCTCACCAATTTAACTCCAACATTCTCCAATGGATCTTCTAATTCAATCTGAAACAAGTTTTATCAGGGATCGGGAGAGAATGGGTTCACAGAAGCTAGAGTGATGTTTATGAATTTGATTGCAGAATAAGGTTTTCCAGTTGGAAGAATACATATGTAATTTATCATTATTTCTAATTGTTATAGTTGAGAAAAATCACTTAAAATTCATTATCTATTCTAAGTAGAAAAAGCAAGAGTTAATACAATCTTTAGTAAATTTGACCCCATTTTGACTTTGATCCTTGAAATTTGAAACCATATTTAACTTATAGGCGCTAACATATATAGAACGGGTAAATTTCAAGGATAAAAAAATACTACTTTCAAATTTCAGGGACCAAAACTAAAATGAGATCAAATTTCAGGAACCGAATATTATATTAACCCAGAAAACAAATGCATCATAGAAGATAAATGGCTCTAGCAATTTCATAAAGCCTCAAGTAAAAACCTAAACAAATTTAACTCTTCTACAACTTCCATTCTTATATCATGATTTGCCAAAGGGAAAATAAAAAAGATGGAAAAGAATTTTAACAGAAGAATTACTTCCGAGAGAGGACAGTATTTGAAGGAGTAAAGAAGCTTCCCAATGTAAATGTGTTTAGCATGAACGAAGAATCATACAAGAGTCTCAAGGCTAGGCGCAAAGGCCAGAATTTCAGACTGTCCATAGAGAACCCGTAAACTGGTCATATTGATGGATCAAATAAGTCAAACTCTCTGTGCTATGAGAAGGAACATACTAGTGCCCATAGGCACTAGTACTATAAACTATTTCAGCAATATTCAGTTGTTAACACAGTTATTACTAAGAATTTACTAATCTTCAAATTATATCATTCATCAATTTAGTAGATAAAATTTGCCACATAGGCCATGGCACATGCCACCAGTGATTCCGCAAATTTGGCCCAAAAGTTTTTCCAAGCCTGAGGATAACTACGACAATGGAAAGGGGGGCAAAAAAAAAAAAAAAAATCAAAGAGTAACCTAAAGAACTTAAAGCTGTAATCCCAAAGCAAAACTACATTCACGTACTTCAAAATTGAAAATTGCAAATCCAAAGAAGCAGTAAAACCTGCACCTACCTCCTTGAGAACAGTTTCTCCGTCATTTACTATCTTGGGCGGGCCATACTTGTTCGGCAGCACAACATTTCTGCCCTTTGGACCTAATGTAACTCCGAGAAGCTCTGCCACCATGTCCACCCCTGCCTGCACCCACCAAACCAACTCATTGAAATCTTGTGAAGCCAAAACAAATTGAAGAGTTTAAAACAACTAGAGCCCAGAACCGAAACCAGAAGCTTCTTGGTTGTCGAGCCATCATGGTTGAAGTAAAGCTCTTTGGCCATTGCTCTTGGGTTAGAAACAGAGGGCGAAGCTCGGGCTCTGGAAACCGATGGATTAGAGAAGGAGAATGCAGAAACTGGGGATGGAGAACATGCCATGGCTTGGAATTGTTTTGAATTAAAAAAAAAAAAACCAATTACTTGCACAGCTAAACAAAGAGAAGCAAAGGCAAGGATTTTGGAATACTTCAGGGGATAAGAAGAGTGTGCAGGTAAATGAGAAAATATCTTAGAACATCCACATTTACACGAACAGGACAAAACAAAACGAAATATCTCAAACTATTTTGGCGCTCTATATGTACGTGTCCATGAAAAAGGAAAAATGTGTATCCGGATTCCGTATCATTAACATGACTGAATATACTTGTTGATATGACTGACCAATCTGGGTCGTGAAAATTAGGCTTATTTCTTGAAGGAGGGATATCTTTGGAGATCCTACCTGAAACTGGTTTCAGAGAAGCATTAACGTTGGGGTTGCGGATTAGTAACAGAGGGAGCTTCCTGTCCCTGAGAATCTCATTAAAATTCTTAAAATAACGGAAGCATGTGCCATTTATTAGGTGGTAATTAAAGAGTTAATGACTACGAGTTTTGGCTGGTGTCAGTTGTCCTACTGTATGATTATACTATCTCCGATAATTAATATAAGACCTTGTTTGAGTTTTATTTTGATCTAATTATAAGATCTCGATCCATTTTATTTTTCATATTTATGCAATTTTTTCCAAGACAGTCCTTCTAATAATTGTAGTTTTAGCCAACACACTTGATTAGCAAGGATATTTTAAGAAAGATAACACCTATTTATTACAAATAACTAACTTAACTTATTTTTTTAGTCTCTTCAAATTAGTCAACTAATTCTTATAATTAGAACCGAAGGTAGTAATTTATAAATAAACAAATAAGAATCCTAATTAAATAAGTCCATGATCCCATGCATAATATTCGCCTGCACAAAACTCAAACTCGTAGAAATCTTGTTAAAAGGTATCACTCTGGTATTTTTTTAATTGTTATTTGCAGTAGTTTTTTACATATCAAAAAGATCATTAATATACAAAATCTTTTATTTTTATCCTTATTAAATGGCTAGTATATTTTTTTCTTACTCATTCTCTTTCTTTTTACTTTTACATTGTCTCCCTTAATTAAGGGGAATAGAATTAAAAATGAAGCATTAAAAAAGTTATAAATGACAAATACAAAAAATCAAAATTCCTTCCCACAAATGACAACTAAAAAGGACCAGTAATCTTTTTCGGATTAAGGATCACAGATTCACCTTATGGGGTCAAGAATATGATTATGGAGAAATAAAAACAGAGTAATGAGATACTTCGGAACAAAAGAAATACCACTATGTCAGTTCTTAATATAAAAGTTAGAAAATCATTATAAAATTAGTTAAGTTAGTTATTTGTTATAAATACATATTGTTCTTTCTAAAATACTCCTATTAATTATATGCATTGGAAGTACTGCTTGATGAAAACTACTTAACATGTACAATCATCACAAGAATTATTTGGAAGTAAAATAGATAAATATTAAAGACAAATAGATTAGAATATTATATTTAAAACTAAATTTAATCTTTAATTAGTTTTATATTAAGGATTTGAAGTAATACTAAGTTAAAAGTTTTTAATTAATTTTCTTTGCATATCTTTTTACATCTGTTTTATTATTATTAAAATTTCATTAAATCAACTTTTTATTTATTTCCAAATAAATTTTTCTCACCCTTTGTTAGTACTGGGAAAACGGGCCGGCCCATCACGGGCTCGGGCTTAAACGGGCAGGCCTGTTTGAGCCCGAGTTGCAAAAATAAGTCGTTTTTTCGGGCCCGGCTCGTGAGATGACGGGCTCGAGCTAGCCCGCGGGCTTTTGGCCTTTTTAACTAAAATGAATTTTTTTTATTTTTTGTATATTTTATCAAAATAATAAAAATGAAACAATAAAATTACTAATAAAAGGTATAAATATAAATAAAATTGAGTCACAAATATAAACATTATCATGTCTAAACATATATTACAGTGTAATAAAGTCTATTGAATAAACAAACTAAATAGAGGACAGACATAAACAACTAAATAAGCATTAAGTTCAGTAGATAATTACAATGCGGATGATCTAGTTTGATTATAAATAATTAACAAAAAATTTTAACTAACAAACATAGTATACATGAAGAATAATCATTTGTCATATCGACAAAAAAGAAAAGAGTCCATCATCCTTAGTTCTAAATTTGTTTCTACTATAAAAATGATATAGATCTTTATTTTAGTTTAAAAGATTTTTTGATCAATTATATTTCAAGTATAAAAAAATATTGGAGAATGACAAATAAAGACTATAAAAATTACACATACAGTATTTTAATAGGTTTTGACAACTTATTTAACAATATATTTTTGTGAATATACCTAGTTTTAAATTTTGCAATTTTCATATTTTTTTGGTTATTTTTCGCACAACTATAGTGATTCTTTTTTTCTTTTTGTGAATGCTATCTATGTGAGTTGCCAAGATAAGTAAAACTAAGAGTATGATATGTTTAAAATGTTAGGATTTTCTGTTTTAAGTTAAGAAAAAAAAGACAGAAATTTAAAAAAAAAAATTGGCGGGCCTAAACGGGCCAGCCCGTTTATTTTTCGGCCTTACAGGGCTGGCCCTTTTAAGCCCGACTTCTCTTTCAAGGCTCCAAAATACAAGCCCGGCCCTCGACTTAAACGGGTTTAAACAGGCCGGCCCGACGGGCTCGGCCCGTTTTCCCGGCTCTACCCTTTGTCTCCCCCATTTCGCCTTAAACCAAACGCATCGGTAGTAAGAGACCGAAAATCTCTAATGAAAATCCCCCATTTCGCATATTTATTAACGTTCTTATAATAAAAATATTTGGCAAAAAATAATGGGGTTATGTCTAATGAAAATGACTCATTTTCAGAGCAAAATCAGTTGGCAAAAACACAGGATAAAAATAATATTCCAATTTTTAGAATACTATTAAAACTCGCCCTAAGTCCATCGGTTAGACCAATAACTTGTGAACATGTCCTCTATCCCTATCCCGTCTATTCTAGAGGTTTTGGGTGGGTTGGCTTGATATTTATTTATTTATTAAACATGAGTTGAGTTCGTTTTGATTTTTTAAAATTTAACATTTAATTATTTTTATACTAGTCTAATCTTTAATGCAGGACATAATTATTAAATTGATTTTAATTCTAAATATAAGACTTATATTTTATATTTGTAATTTTTTTAAATTATTCTTATTGATATTTTCTCAACTATAATTAAGTAGAAGAAAAAGAAATGATATTAAGAAGATAGTTATAATATTTTAGAAAAAATATCATATTTTTTATAGTTAACTAATTTATCAAAATTCTTTAATCTAATCAAGTTATTTAAATAGATTTTATATTAAGGACTGAAGGAGGAGTATTTTAATTGTTTTATTGTTGTATTATGTATGGTTGTGAATTACTCTTCCGATCCTTAATATAAGACTCATTTAACTAATTTGATTATATTAAGGATGTTAGGTAAGTTAGTTAATTATAAGAAATGTGATATGTTTTTCCTAAAACACCCTAATCATCTTTCTTAACATCCCCTTTCCCTCTTTTACTTAATTATAGTTGAAGGAGTATCCATAGAGGTAATTTAGAGAAAATTGATAAATATGAAAAATATGTCTTATATTTAGGATCAAAACCAACTCAACAATTGGGTCATATGTTAAGGGCGAGAGAGTAATATCTGTTTTATTTAAATATATATATTTTTAATTAAATTATCGTTGGGTTGATATTGTTGAATCCGTTAGCTCATTGACCTTTTCAACCACGGTTTTCAAGTATCTTGTGATCCGTCCGATTTTTCTTAGGACATATGTTTCAATGAGGTGCCTGGTGATCAAATTGATAACTTCAGCCGAATCAGCGGCCGCCACTGGTGGACGAAGCTAATCCTCCCATCGAATTTTGATGGCCAGGTAAGTGGTATTATAATTACAAGAAACCATCTCGGATTCCGACAGATCTAGGAGGGTTTGTGGTTGCCTTTGTGGGGAATAAAAAATGAATTTCCAAAAGGCGGTTTTGGGGAGGTCCATAGTGAGAAGTGGAGAATTGAGTACGCATAAACATAAAGCTGACCAATTTTTTTTTACAGATTCCATTAAAGCTATAATTATGGCCCCTAGTTGAATGTATGGTTTTCTGTCGAAAAACCATCTATTGATATCTTTGACGATTGTGGTGGGATTTCATTATCTGTTTTGATTTTCGACGCCAATAGTAATAAGCTACTTGCCTTGAGCAAGATAATATTTTTATATTAAAATGATCTGTTGTTCATATATCTTCCACGTAGTTGTACTATTTCATCATGTTTCATGAGATTAACTTTATGTTCTGCACAAATGCAAGAAGAAGTCTGATCCTGTCATGATTCAACCTGGATATACAAAAGCTGATAGTGAAAATTTCAGTTTTCCCACCTTTTGTATTGTAGAGTAAAAAGATCCAAGTTACCTAATAGATATCTACACTGACATGAGAACATTTACAACTGTAACACACAGTAAAATATGAAATATCTATACAATCCCTCCAGTCCTCATTATTTGACCCTTTGTTTAACATTTTACTTTATATTTGATACTGAATGTGGGACATGTGTCAAACATGGAACAAGTACTTGTTTTGATAGTTTGGGTTAGGACAGGATATATAATCTTAATCATAATTGAATATTGGGAAATCTGGAACTATAATTCAACCATCCTTAGTGTGACAGATGAAAGGAAATAAAGATGCAGGAAAAGAGATTTGTGAGAGAACACACATCAGAAACAACTGAAGAAAAATAGTACAAAAAACTCATCACAAGGAGTGCATTCAGGTCACTGTCAAACGTGACTCATGCATGACTCTTTTAGAGGAAAAGATGAAATATGATCCATGTGCCAAAACTTTACATAATGATTATATAATGTTTTGCCACAAATAATATTTGGGCATTAAAATTTTGTTCTTGTGCCATTTTATGTTTTTACCATTTCTGGATTCCATGCAGATTGCTTGCCAAATTTTAGTCAGGAACAATAGAGAAAATCAGAAAGAAGTTTCATATCACATGGAAAATGTACAGTTCTCCTGGCTGGAGGATCTGGTGGTGACAGTGTAGTAATGCAATCCAGTAGTACCGGTATCATTTACGATGATGAAAGATTGATACTAATCCCTTCAATACACACAATTTGCCCAACAATGAAAACTTTTCCTGAAGGATTTTGGATTTTGACTTTTCTTCAAGGTTTGCTAGTATGGTAGAAAAAATGTTGGCTAATTTTGACAATTTGCCGAAAGGCTAGGAGATTTGCTGTAGGCAGTGTATGGTGCTATCAAGATTGGTTTGTCAACCTTACAATTATGATGCCACACGCCTCCTCCCACCTAAATTCACTCGTATTCATCTCTCGTCTGCTTTATTTTGCTAAAATATCAGAATACGCAAATCTTCTTCGACCTTCTTCAGAACCCAAATAACCTGAACTCTACATGGTTGTGAAAGCAGATCATGCGCATGCGCACAGAGAAAACATGAACAAAAAGAAAAGAAAAGAAGGGTTGGGGGAACGTACTGATGCCCTAGCTTGTCTCTTTGTAAAAGATAGTACTATTCCAAGCAACTGTTGAAACGTAGGCTGCATTTGACATAATCCATATTGGTGACAAGAGTTGAAGCTTTGGCTACACAGAAAGGCTTTGATGTCCCCAGGAAAAAAGCTTAACAGTTTATTTGGTTTAGTTTTAGTGCATACCCTTTTCATGTGTTTTGTTTCTTATGATAGTAATTGGCATGATGAGCCACTACCACCAGCACCTCCACCAGCATTTGTCCTATTGGCACTGTTTCTCCCTTCAACAACAACAATGGACCACTCCTTTGGGCCTTCTTTCAGACTGACGATAGCCTCTATTAACTTTTCCACGTGCGTAACTCCGTCCTAATCCGTTCTTTAACTCTTAGCTTCTAAATTGTACAATAGACCTGGCAGAGTTAAGCTGTTTTTCTTCTTTTTTGTTTTTTGTTTTTGGGTTTTCCCCTTTGTTCCCCACAGTTAAGCTCCATTTTCATTTGTGGCTCTACTTTTCTTGCAATACTGGGCACAAAAGTTGGTGGAAATGATAAAGACACCATAAATTTTACGATAGGTACGCATTAAAGTACTCTGTTGCATAATCCTCCTGATTTGTATGTGTCCTGATGTTAATAGTAACTGTTTTGGATTATTGGCTTAAGCGTATAATTTTATGTTTTTCATATTATGGACAAATCAAGGGGGGAAAAATCATCAAGAGCTGTTATTGAATATCTGTATGTAAACTCAACCAGCTCTAATGGAGGCAAGGGAGGGTGATGCTCATATAAACCATAATACTAGAAGAAGAAGCAGAGTAGTATGTTTCTATAGTAAGGAAAAAGAGAAAACATAAAACAAAAGGGAAAAGCCTCCATTTTTAAAGAAGTGCTAGATTAGTTTGAGAGCTCAGCTCTGAGTTCATCAAAATCGCTCATGGTGTCAGCAAAAGAAGAGCTAATTTTTAGGTCAGCAAGCAGCTGACGAAGATCAGAAGCTTCTTCCTTGAGGCGTGCATTCTCCTGAACAACTCTATCATGTGACTCAGACACATGGTTCAGTTTGTCAATGAGGTTGTAGTTCTCATTCCTAAGCCTCACCACTTGTGACCACAGTTCATCCAAGTGCTTCTGCTTCCTCATCCTGGACCTCCTAGCGGACTCTCTGTTTGATATCATTCGCCTCTGCCTCCTTTCATCAATGATACTGAGCTGAATCTCATCAGCCTCATCAGAAGTTGAGTTGCTACTGAGGCAGCTTGAAGAAGCAGGTGGACGAGGAGGGATAAACTCAAGGCTTCCTGAACCAGAAGGGAAGTAGCAGTTTGGCAAATTGCTCAAGAGGGTGTTCAGGTGAAGCTGGTTTTGGATATCACCATGTTGAAACAAGCCAAAGTTTGGAGGAACTAAGATGGGGTTTTCAGGAGCTGAATAGTGAAACCCTCCTATCTCATTGGGAACCATGGCTGGAATTCTCAAAACCTGAGATGAAGAAGATGAAGAAGAAGAAAAAGAAGAAGAAGAAGAAGAAGATGATGATGATGAGGAGGAGGAGGAGGATAATGATGTTTGAAGGATTGAGTAGGGAATTGTGTGGATATTGCTGAGATGATGGGGGAAGGTAGTGTGGGTAGTGGGGGGATTTTATAGGAGAATGAGGGAAAGAAAAGTGAGCTGGTTTGAGCAAAAATTAAAAGAAAAGGGAAAAGGAAAAAAGAGAGTCACATTACTAATGGCTTACATGAGCAGAAACTATTGAAAAATTATTGGGTAAGTGCTACTAACATATGCATGTGTATGCATCCTGAGAAAGTCCACTTTTTGTCCTATAAGTGCTTATTCATACTTCATGTCACAAACACCATCTGTCATAAATTTCACCAGTTTGGTCTAACAACGAAAGTGAGTATGTGTAATTGCTTGGAGCTATAAGTGCAAAAAGTTTTATTCTGATCTCTATATTGATAGTCTACAAATTAGTTAAGATGAGCAAAATACCAGATTGTATTGCTAAAAACAAAGAGTCCATGACTTGTTGGTTTGTTTACATGTGACTCTGTCTGTAGATTACTGTCTAATCTGTAATCTAGGACTTTCTTCTTGTCAAATGTAGTTCACACCTATAAGTTGCAATTGAAATACTATTTTTTGAATTTCGGGCATCAGGTTGAATTACTCATAAAAGAGCTAGAAACGATGATGTGGTGGGAAATGATATAATATTATTGAAGAGAAGTGAAAAGAGGCACATAAAAAATGGTGCTAAAGTCGATTTCAGGGGGTTTTCCTTTTCATTTTTGTTCCCTCCCCCCCTCCTGATGAGGACCCTACCTAATAGAACAAGAAAATTTTAAAGTTGAAAAATCTTACAGCCAATAACTCCTCCTCATTACAGATGACGCAACGAAGGCTAGTTTAAAAGGTAATCTCTTTGAAATCGAGTTTTGATTATTACTTTTATAACCCTGATGACTCATGAGCCACTTAAATATGTGGATATTAATTGGAGGGACCCATGCATGTGGAATTTTTAAGCAGTTAACATCTTGTACCTAAACTGCAGCCATTTACATTAATTAATTTAATAATCCTCTGCATTAAGCACAATAAGGCAACCCATTATCCAGAAACTTGATCTGCATGACCATACTCTTTACTTTCTAACCAAATGAGAATAAACATAAGAAGAAATCCCATATTAAATAGAACTTGAATAAAAGAGAAACATGGAAGTAAAAAAAAATCTATGAGCAGCATCAAGTCTCTACTTGTATATTTTCTTTCTATATAGTTCATCTCTTCTTCTGATACTACCAGTATTTGAATACTGAACACTAAGTTTCAATCTCTTTCCGAGTTCAATAAATGAGAAAGTCTTATAAATCTAAGCTGCGCTCAAAGTTCAACTCAAATACTATGTTCTAGTAGATGTAATGTAACTCCCAGGAACATTTTGATTCTGAGTCATAAATTGCATCAACATCAGAAATGTTCTAGTTTATGGAACTCAACTGTGTTTTAGAAAACCCAGATAGTATATATCTAAATCATAGGTTGCATCAACATCAGAGAATGTTTAATTAATTCTTGTTATTGATCTTTAGTTTGTAAATTTTCACCGACTTAGTTGTGTTTTTTTCCCCCCCACCTTTAAGTGTGAGCTCTTTAGCTGTGTTGCTTCAGTGCTGCCTTTCACTTGCTGATAAAAATGTTAAAGTAGAACAACAATAACAAATAGGATTATAGCTATTTGAATCATTAGGGACGATGTATATATGTAAATTGTAGCTTTCAGTGCTTTATTCTTTGCTTTCTCTTTCACGTTAATATTTTCTTACACTGATTGGATGAGAACTGAATAGCACTATGCTCATGGTATTACAGATGTCTCATTAACACTGCAGAAACCATCACCTTTGCCCAAGGTCATCGTCGGTTCTTCTTAACACTATCCCAGGTGTTCCATTGCATATCAGAATCTGACATGTCTGTCTCCTTCTGTAAATTAAACCCTTAAAAACCTTATCATTTTCTATCTTGTTCCATGAAGCTAATATCCAAATGTGGTCAGCTCTTTTCTTAGCTTAAACAATTGTTGTTGATAACTGCACTTTACTGTATTTTCTTTGTTTTTCTTCTCATGTCTCCCCCTGGTGAGGCCCCACTTTCATGATATACCATCATATATACATACTCTCTCTCTGGTTCTTGTTATAAGACGCTTTCTAAAATAAATTCATGGCCACTAATATAAGTCACCCAGAGAATTATTAATTACGATCTCTAGTTCTAAATATAAGAGCTAGATAAGAAGGTTATTTTGGTTCGAAATATAAATTTCATTTTATTTTACCTCTCAAAATTATAATTTTTTCTGAAGTATTTCTATTGATTGTATTGTATGTCAAAAATATGGTTACAATGCATATTGTTAAAAAGAATATTTTAAAAAATTTGATACACACTTATCATAAATATTTAATTTAACTGATTTTTTTTTAAATTCATAAACTAATTATCTACCTCTTATAATAAGAATGAAAGGGAGAATTCAGAAAGAATTTACTTCTAATTTAGTGTTTCCGTGCAACTCCTCGAGTGTTGTGTTTTCTCTCTTTTTAATGGGGCAAAGTGGAAAGATTTGTAAATTTTAAGTCAAATTTAACGAGTTATTATCTATGACCCTAAATATAAGAGTTAATTAATTTGTAATGATTAAACAAATAAGCTAGTTATGTGTAAAAAAATTTGTGTTAATTTTTCTAAAATACCTCTATGCAAATAACTACTTTTCTGATTCTATTTATAAGTTATTTCTAATATGTTTCACACAGATCAAGAAAAATTTTAAATTTCATTAACTCATTTAAAATTCAATAACTTTTCAACTTTAACCCTATTTAATATATATTATATCTCATGTAAATAAAGTCAACACAATAATAAATGGAGAGTTAAATTATATATCTATACAAAAAAATTTTCTTAATATCTTATAAATAAGATCAAAAAAATCCTTTTTCCGTCCTATAAATAGGACCAAAGGAGTACCTCTTGATAAATACCTTCTAATAATTATAATTAGATTTTAGAAAATTTGAGAGATAAAGTAAATTAGGATATTAAATTCAGGGAAAAAAAAATCTCTATTAATTCTTATGTTTATAACTGAAAGTGATGCTTGCTTTCCAATTGCCTAAACTTGGGTGAAGTGGCTGAAAGTGAAGGAAGGGAGTAGAAGAACAGAAAGATTCAAAAAATCTAAGAGTCTAGGCTGCAACTTTGAAATTTGTGTGAAATCCAGAGGGTCCTTTTTGTGCTTTGCTTATATAAATGCCTGTTTGCTTTCATGGAGCTGAGAAAATGAACGTTGGGGTATTCCGCATAAAAGAAGTTTCTTACATTCTTAAAGCAATCCCGATAAGGATGAAGTACGACATAATTAAAAAAAAATTAGGAATAAAATAAATGAGAGATAGTGGGGAAAAACAAATATAAGAAATTGAGAGCCTTCCAGAAAAACCATTTGGGAATGGTCAACTTAACCCTGTGTTACAATTCTGTGAGCATCCTTCCTTAAGTGATGTCTCCTTTTAGATATTACCGATAAAAAAAAGTCTTATAATAAGCTATACTTTTCTTTTGGGTCAAAGTAATAAGCTTTAATTTGTACATTAGAAATTCAATCTTTCGTACATCGTCATCTATATATCCTGCATATATATACCTTTTTCCTCAAATATTTATTATTTAAATTAAATAAAATATTAAAAGTGGATTTTTTTTTCCCAACTCAACGTTAATAACATTTTTAATTCTTTCAAAGAAACTCTTCTTATGCATATTATTTTATATTAAGCCATCTATCTGGAATTTACATAAAACCCTGACTAATCCGGGTCCAATTGGGAAGTAAAAGCGGTCTCCTGATAAGTATTTAATGTAATTGCATATTTAAGACTCAAATTTAAAATCACTAGTTAAATTAGCACAACTCTATACTAGTTGATTTATACATATATGCACTGTTTATTCTTCCCATAGCATAGATAACAAACGTTAAAAAAATTACATTAATTTAAGTTTCTTTATAAAACAAGGGGTTGTGCTGTGTCATGCACCGCCGCACGAATTAAAGTGAATTTTCATTGATTATATTTTTGTTTAGAAGAATTTTTCCCCACATTCAATCAAAAACCTAATAGTATTGCTTTTTCAAGGACAGGCTGATAGAAAATTTATATATAATGAACTATGTTGTGGTTGTGGTGGTATATTATATTAATTGTTCAGTAAAAATAAAATCAATTAATCCAACTTGTAACCCATATGCCCACTTATAATCTTATATTATTAGCGTCTGATCTTCTAATTCCAAATAAAAATATAAGTAGACAATTTTTCATAGCTAATTATTGGTGCTTTGATGAAATCACACCCCTCTCTCTATATATATGTGTATGATATAAAATCCAATTGACTAATTTGGAGAAATTGAGAAAATTAAATAAATTACTTTGAAATATTATATTTATTTTTCTCTAAACTAATTTGTCTGACTTATAAATTAATACATAATCTGATAATCAGAGAGATTATGCAATATATGTTATAATTAAATCATTTTTCAGCTTTTTAATTTTTTTCAAATTAGTCAACTGGATTTTATATTTAGAATCGGTAGAAGTATTATTTTTTATACTGAAATTAACTAAAAATAGTATAAATAATAAGGTCTTAATTATAGTGCTAGATAATAATATTAATTATAAAAGTGTTTGACATCCGCACGTATGCACTTGCCGGTACCCCATATACATATAAATAAATATATATAAATAAATAAAAGCTTTCTCCAAAACCAAAATATAATTCCTCAAAACTTCCTTCCTACGATCTTCATGTTTAGAGACAAATAACTTCTTAATAAAGTTATGTTATTTTAATAGCAGTTTGGCAGTCGTCTCTCATCAATACAATCAGTCGTGCTCAAGCAGCTTCTCTTATGAACATTAAAATAGATAAATATATATATTGAACAACTCATAAGATTAATGATGATCATTATTGAATGACATTTGGCTGCTCGTCTCCATGAATTATTATTGTACCTTAATTATAATATATACTCCTCCGGTCTTTAATATAAGACTTATTTAACTAATTTGATTAGATTAAGAAAGTTAAGTAAGTTAGTTAATTATAAAAAACATGATATATTTTTTCTAAAATAACATAATCATCTTTTTCAATATCTTCCTTCCCTCACTTACTTAATTATGGTTAAGGAAGTATCTACAGGAATAATTTAGAAAAAATTAATAAATAAGAGAAATAAATTTTATATTTAAAACTAAAATTAATTTAACAATTAGATTCTATATTAAGTATCAGGCGAGTGTTATACTGGTAAATCTGGATTCCATATATATATCCACGAGATAAGTTGACACACGTAGTTTTCTTGCATCAGATTTCGAAAGGTGGCAGATCAAACAACTATTGAACCATATCTAAAAAAAGGATATATATATATATATATATCTCTCTCTCTCTCTGCGTGTGTGTCCTACAAAGAAACTATATCATCGAATATTCTATTAAATACTTTATACCCCTTCATAGCCGGTTGGGGCGTGACCTATGTAATACAAATTAAATATGTTATTTATTTTTCATCAATCAAATGTTTTTAAAATTTCAAGTATCTTAATTTATTGCCCCTCCAGTTCTTAAAGCAATATATACCAGTTGGCTTTCTGATTTACTAACTAAATTGCAGTTAGCCTAATGTATTTCCTGGCTGTTACCTAAAAAATATTTTAGGATATATGTCTCTTTTCTTTCTTCCAAATTCTTTTCCGGTTCCCTCTGCTTATGATATAATTAATTTTTATTACCTAACCGGTTGAAGATGAAGAAAAATAAGATCACAGCAACAAAAACAGTTAAATATAGGCACAGCAACTTTAAACTTTTAACTTAATAATTACTTCCTCCGGTCCTTAATATAATAACTCGTTTGTTTTTTATTTTAGTCTTAAATATAAGATTCCAATCTATTTTGTCTCTCATTTATTTATTTTTTAGAGATAGTTCTTGTAATAATAGTAGTTTTAGCTAATACATTTGATTAGTAAGGATATTTTTAAAAAAAACACTTATTTATTACAAATAACTAATTTATATAGTTTTTTTAATCTATTCAAATTAGTCATTAGCTCTTATATTGAGCACTGGAGGTAGTATAATAACTTGACATGTACAATTAAAATTTTGAATGGAAAAGAAAAGGGAGACAAGAACGATAGTATCATTTTTTCCCCTTAAATATATGATCATATACACACACACACACACATATACAAGTTTAATGCAATTGGTTGTCTTCTTGTGGAGTAAAGCTTAGCCTTTTGAGGTGTGGAGGATGTTAAGGTTGAAATAATGCACAGTGCAGAGCATTTCCATGGTGGCCTGCAGAGTGCAGACACCTGATGCATGCCATCTATTTCTCTATAATCATAGTGCACGTCACTATCCAGCCAAACCATAATTAATTATATATATTCTCAACATTACTTAATTTATTCCAATTCAATAAATTATTATGCCATCATATACATGTATATAAGACTTAATGTGGGGTTGGGTCCATATGTATGAAAAATTGAAAATCACGAAACTTCACTATATATACATACGTTTTCAAGAAAGTTTTAACCCTCTATACTCATAGTACAGAAAGAAAATATGCTGATAACCTTATAACCTAGTGTAATTCTTTTGTAAATAGGAGGTCGTGAGTTTCATCTTGCTTGTTATCTCAAACCGGTAGTACCTATTATTCTCTGATTCAAAGAAAAGAAAGAAAATATAAGATCTAGTTAAACAAACTAGACCCAGCTTTCTTATAAGTGAGAAGTCACGGATATAATCGTATATGTACTTGTAATCCCAAAGCGTTGATTGGGAGATCTAGCTGGCTGGCAGCATATATAAGATTATGTGATTGATTGAAAGGAAAAGCAGTGATTTATATTAACTATTTTTGAAGAATTAATGATTTGAGAAAAGATCGATGGTCAAATTTAGGAGAGCTAACTAATAATGAAGCATGCAGCGGGCAAACAACAAAACTATAGATGATAGACAGGTAGATAGATATGCGCTTTCCAAAGATAGACAATGCATTCACTTGTCAAGTACATTACAAAAGATTGTCTCTTGGCATTGGCACAAAACAATGCAAGGTAAAAAAGATACTGTCTTCTATATATTTTTATGCCTAAAAAAATTAAAGATACCCTACCAATTATCCTCTCTCTCTCTCTCTCTCTCTCTCTCTCCTCTAATTTGTCCACTTATTTTTGGATGTCTTCTTACTTTATACTACCTCCAATCCTTAGTATAAGAACTTATTTGACTTTTATTTTAGTTTTAAATATAAGGCATCAACCCCTTTTATATATCATATTTATCTATTTTTTTTAAAGTAATCCTTGTGATAATAGTAGTTCTAATTAATAACTTGATTAGCAAGGATATTTTAGAAAAACAGTACTATTTATTACAAATAACTAATTTAACCAGTTTTCTTAATCTACTCAAATTAGTCAATTAGTTTTTATATTAAGGACCGAATATAGTATTTCAGTTAACTATAACCCTCTTTACATGTAAACTATATATATATATATATATATATATTCCAGCAATAGTAGACTCATTTGATCAAAGTTTGATTTAGATCAGAGCTAACACATTTTTGGTATAAGCAGTGAACAAAGTGGATATACAGTTTCCTTCATATTCCATATGTGTGTGTGTATGTGTGTGATAATAAGAAAGAATATAAAGCATAAGAATTAATCCGAATTCATATGACACTTTTGTTTGTTAACATGAACAGAGAAACCTTAAATTGGACCCGTTTCTTTCTTCTCTCTCCCTCTCCGTCTCTCTGCCATGATAAATGTGGAGAGAGAAGAGAGAGAGTGGAAGGTGTCCGTAGGGCAGTGGAAGAGGGGAAGAAAAAAAAAGGCGAAGGAATAGCAAGGAACACAAAAGAGGCGGAATGTGCAGGGTACGGAGGGGGACTCGACTTAGCCCCTATCCATCAATGGTCAACACTCCAATACATATACAAACAAAAACCCTAATTATCTTACTAAGTGGGGTCACACCATGCCAAACTCCACTTTTGTTTCTTCACACACACACACATATAGAGAGCCTAATTAAACCTAAATAACAAAGGAAAATAATACTCTGTTGATACAAAGCTCTGTCAAATTTCTACGACCCACAACAAGTCTTATTCAAAGGATAAACAATTATATGAATCAAATGATAGGGTTGTGTTGATCTCAATATATAGAAACAAAGAAAAAAGGGTTGTGTTAAACCCTCCAGTCTCAACAGATGTAAAATTCTATTGAATGGAATCTTCATGACATGAATCATACATATATATATATAGACTAATACATCTATAGACATAACGTAACAGAGCTAACAAGTTTTATTCCACCAAGTATAAACAACTACATGGATTACACAACCATTTGTATATGTTTCTTTGTTTCAATAAAGAAAAAGGATTATGTTAAACCCCCAATAAATGCAAAATTCTATCAAATTTTTATGACATAAATCTCTATACTCCTCTGGTCCTTTTTACAAGTCACTTTTAACATGTTTCACACAAACAAAAAAGAAAAACCTTAATTTTATTAACTCTTATTTAAAATTTAATAACCTTCTAATTTTATCCCTATTTAATACACATTATACCTCATGTAGAAAAGTCAACATAAAAATAAATGAAGGGTAAAATTGTACATTTATATAGAAAAATTCACTTAGTATTTTATAAATAGGACAAAAAATATCTTCTCCCTCTATCTTATAAATAGGACCAGAGGAGTATTTTTTGTTTAGACAAATAAAAAAGCCTGCGTTAAAATTCTCATGGCATAGATCATATATAGGCTATAATACATATATATACATGCAAAAGCAATAACCAACAAGTATTATATATTTTCATATACATGAATTGCACAGCATCAAACCTGCATATGTTTCTAATTTGTTCGGACTAAGAAAAAGGATTTTGTTAAACCCTTAACAGAAGACGTAAAATTCTGTCGAATTTTTATGATAAGGATCAAAATCAAGGAAGGAAGGAAGGGTGTTTTCGGAGGGGAAGAAGAAAGAAAGAAGGAAGAAGACATAAAAGCCGTACAATGTTGAGAGGCATAGGGTGAGGCATGAGGTTGAAGAGGCAAGGAAAAGCAAATTAAAGTAAGTGGGCAGTGCACCAACCGACCCTCTTTTTTATCATCCAAATAGCCAAAGGGCTGTCAACTCAGTTTGTATTAATTATTAATATATTTGTTTGTTACAAGGCATATATACCCCACCCCCCCTACTACGCCTTCATTTCTTTGTCTATTTTCGTCTCAGTTCTCTAACATTTGCACGTGCATGCGTGCTTCCCCACTACTCTATATACATATATTATATAATGTAACACTTTCATTTTTCTGTTTATGACAACGAAAGTCTACTTGAACCATTACCCTCTTTTATATATGTTCTGTACACACACATACACACATATGAGCAACTAGGTCACATTTAGGATCATTAAGGTGACTTCTGGTACATTAATGGATTGATCACTTAACGCATGCCTATTAGAATTAATTTGTAATTTTTAATTATCTTTGAATTTGAGTCTTGTCGTAACTATTATGTGGTGTTAAGTATTGATAAGTTCACACACACACACACACACGATACAAATGTTTAGTTTCTATATTTGAATTTGAATTTTCTGGAATTTCGCCACATGAACATGACATGGGACTATAGCTAAAGGTGGGGTGGGATGTAGAAAATGATTCGAACTCTAATAATAAGGTTTATAAATGATTTATACTTTTTTTTTTATAACATGGACTAAACTGATTAAATATTTAATTTACTGATATCAAATAAAAATAAAATTTAATTATAGAACTTCTTGCAGGTGTCACTATGTGGTATGATTTTAATTTATTGAATGCTAAAGAAGGTCCATTTCAACTCATAGGTGCCCTAGGGTTGCATAATAAGATGTTACATATGTAAGTGTATATATGTATGTATATAATAATTTATATATATATAAGTGCAACATAATATTGTCTCTACTTTACTCCCCACTATAGCAACCCCAACTTTATTCTTTGTTATATTCTCATTTGCTTTTCACAAAATTCTTCTTCATTGGCTGAGGTCACCTTTCTTATTATTGTGCTTTGTCCTGTTTCCTTTAGGATAAGCTCTACACTCACCCTTCATGCCTTTTCTCATCATCATCTACCCTCTCTTCTAATTATCTTTCCCCTACTACTACTACTATTGACCCATATTTGTAATTCTATCAAATATGTGATTGTATAGTCGCTGCATAAGAATATGGGCAAGGAATAGTTCAAAACTACAATAATGAATTATGATATTAGCGAGATTTTTATCAAATTAAATTTCAAAACCACCCCTTCTCTCTCTACAATTTAAATCTTTTCACCAATTCATTTCAAATTTTGTGTAATTCATATAAAAGCAATAGTTATTACATTATTTTATACTCGTACTTAGTATCTATTTCTAAAACATATGCATAAAATATAAGAATTTTTTGTGTTTCAAGGGGGTGATTTATAGTTTAATTTTTTTAATATAATATGTGTGTGTGCATGTGTGTGTATATATAGAAGTGCTCGTGCATCTATACATGTTTGTAGAGTAACGGAGAGAATGAAGTATATATTAATTTAAATCTCTAGTATTTAATTAATGAATGCACGATTTAATTACAATCAAAGAGAAATGTTAAATATTTAAGTTAATTTAATAGAATTTGTACTATTAATAAATTATTACTTTGTTTTTATTCTGCAACTGTATATTCTACTATGTATATATAATAATACTGGGAGTCATCATTATATATACAAAGTGCTTTGTATTTGTGAATATATATTATTTGATACTACCCGACACGCAATTCAAAGTTTAATAAGGTCACAGTCCACTAACTATATGTGGCTGGACATGTTTTATATAATTAAATGATAGATTTATTTTTACTTTCTTAACAAAGAATCCAACCTTTTTTAAGGACCAGAATAACGCAAACCAACTTTTCTTACATCATGCCTAGCCATTGTTTCATAGGTGACAGGTGTCAACAATACTATCGTATAATTCCTTTGTATTTTTATTAAATGTAAATAGTTTCTCTATATCAATATACTCCTCCCATTTTAAACATAAAAATTAAATAACTGTATTTTGTGAGTATTTAAAAATTAATTTATTTAATTATTTATAAAAAATGTGTATTGAATTTTCTCAAAATATCTTTTGTAATCAGTTGCATGTTGAAAGCATCTTTTGATAAAAACTATCTTTATGTGTGTAACTAATAAGAATAATTTGAGAAAAAAATTATAAATTTTAAAAACAAAGTAGATAAGTTCTCACTTTTAGGACTAAAATAAACATCATATAATTAGCTTTTATTTTTAGAATCGGAGTGGGTATCATATGAAAACTGTGAATTGGATATTGTTATAAATTTATAATATACATATATACAGTTCAACCTAATTGTTCTTTCTGGGTCAACAAAAATTTTTATGAAATCGATGTCAGAATTAGTTTGAAAATTTCAAAATATTATCAGTAATTTTGAGAAATGACAAAAGCAAATCAAAATTGATTGGTTGTCATTGTTATCATGATTGAACCTAATTGATTGGTTCAATAAAAAAATCAGTAAATTCGTGTGAAGTTGGTTGAAACGTAACTTTTGTAAAATGAGTCATTTTGAGGATGAATAAACTTTTGATCAAGAATCAATAAAACTGGTCAAAATTGAAAAATCGAATAGGTTACTTTTGGGATTAAACTTATTAGACTAGTATATAGATATTGTCATGAATTTATCTGACGACCAAAAAAAAATCGTCAACCTATTTAATAAATAATACGATGATGGACAAGTATATGTGCTTGTATCTAGATGAATATTTATTTCTCTGTAAGTCATAACGTTTATTAGATATTGGAGGAATTCCTATAAGTCCTAGGAAAGAAATTTATTAATCACCCAAAAATCTGATAACAATCAAAAAGCACACAGTGATAAGTTTCAGTACAGTAAATAACAGTATTTTTTTTTTAGTGTTTCAACCAGTTAAAATGACGATGTGAATTCAAAATAATTGGTAATACATGAGAAATATAATTCAAATTAAATATTTTGAAACACTTGTAGAAAGAAAAATGAAATCAATATAGTTGAAAATGAAAGACAAATTAAAGTTGTAGTCTGATGTATAAATTAAATATTTTGAAACACTTGTGGAAAGAAAAATGAAATCAATATAGTTGAAAATGAAAGACAAATTAAAGTTGTAGTCTGATGTATAATCATAAAGAGCACCTAACTATTTGTCGCCAAACCTGAAACCAGCAATTGCATCCATCAGAAGACGTGCTCATACAATGATCAATGAAAACAATGCACCAAAAAAGCACATCCACATATTTATAGTAGAATATTTCAATATGTATAAAGGCTAAAGCCAATTGCAAATATACCTAAGACATCAATGGATAAATTATTAGGTTTGGAGCATTACATAGTGAAAGTTAGCATTAGAATATTAAGATTGCTAAAACATTGGTTTTATTTGGATTGGGTTAAACAAAGCGTTTTTGTGTTATGTAAAGCAAAAAAATTTTCACATATTTGCTTCACATGTACAACACAAAATCAATTTTTCGTAGTTAATCCGAATAGGTACTTAGTAACAATTATTGATTCAAGTGATTTGACAGATTTTTAAATATATATGTGTGCGCGCGCGCGTGTATAATCTTAAGTTTAAATCTGGTGTATAAAGAAAATTATATATTGTTGAGAAAGCTTTAAGCCGCTTGATGTTTATTTCCTAAATTTATGATTTTTTTTCTAAATTATATTTATTAGTTGAACGTATTAAAGGAAGAATTTCATCAATAATATAGTTTCAACACAAATGATTAAGAGGGATATCTTAAAAAAATCAACATATATTATTTATAAATAATTAATTCAACTAATTTTTTTATAATAACTATAAATTAATTATCTAACTCTTAATTACATGTATGATAAATTAACATTTTTTTGGAAACAAATTCAACATCAGTTGAAAATGAGTTGGTACATTGTAATAAAATATTATATTTTTAGTTTTCAGTTTTCACGATGATGAAAGGAGAATTCCCCAAGTAGATGAAAGATGGAAGCACACAAAGAAAGATGGAAGCACACAAAAGGGGTATAATTAATGCAGAAAAGGAATAAGCCAATTGTTCAGTGACACCAAATTCAAATACCACATGGGCACGCCGTTGCTTTAAAATAAAATAATGCGCAGAATGGAACTTAGTTCTGCTCTACTTATCATCCTAACACAGACACAAAGTGGCGTAAGCATGTCAACCTCGATCCATCAAAGCTTTTTGCTTCTCCCACTACTTATTAACTTAATTTCTTCCACAAGCCCCACATTAATCCAATCACAATTTGAGTTAATAAGAAGGATTAGGATAGATCAGATACGTTTGCCATTGAATCAAATTGATTGATTACCAACTCAAATCGAATCATACCATTGAATCCACTTAACAAATTAAGTTAAATCAAACTAAACTAAATTAACTATATATATGAGATTAAAAAAGGTGTGATAATTAAAAAAGTCAAATGAAAATTTAGTAGTCAAATGAAAATCTTATAATAACATAAAAGCTCACTTCGACTATTTGTAAAAATATTTGGAAAAAAAACTGAAGAAATAATATAAAATAAATTAAGTTGTTCATTTTTTAAAGCTCACAAGTTACCCTGAATTTAATTAAGTTTAATCTTAAAATAAATCATAACTTATAACCATCCTAATTGAATTGATCTTGTAAAATATACATCCAATCATTCCATACGTAACACCTACAAGTTTGCCAATTAAATATATGTGCCAAGATTGAATAATTATCTTTGGGTTAATATCATTTTTAGTACATAAAATTTGACCTCATTTTGATTTTGCTTCTTAGAATTTCAAACTAATTCTTTTGGTTTCAAGAACAAAAAATCTTTAGATAAATTAAAATGAAGTCAAATTTTAGGAACCAAAATAAAATGGAAGTCAAGATTTCGGGACAAAAATCAAAATGATTTAAGAAATTAAGGGGTGTTTAGATGAAAACCAAATAGCCATTTTAAAAGTGATTTTATAGTATATGAAATAAGAATGTGAAAGGAGATTTGTATGAAAACACTTTTTAAAAGCATTTTTTGCTGATTACAAACACTCCTTAAAAATTATATTATTCCATTGTCTTTTAGAAGTTTGGTACAAGTCAAAAACAGTATAGTAACATGATCATGAGACCCTATGAATAATATGAAAGGGTTAATTCTTCATATGCATATAATATTGAATTTTAAATTTGAATGTTGGCTATAGTAGAGAAGAAAGAAGAAGGTAAAGGAGAGAGTAGCTTGTGAAATGGTTGGAGAGGGGAGAGAAATATATTGAGAGATGTGGGGGGAGAGAGAGGGGCAATGAGTGATGGTTTGATTGGAGAATGAAATGAAAGGAGACATATGAGGCCTACTAAGTTTGGCCATTTGTGAATGGAGGAGGGGCACAGGGGCATTCCCATAAACCATGAACAAAGTAAATCCCACATTATGAGGCTTCTTTGCATTCCCTGCTTTTGATTTTTAGTGTCTTGTCTTTGTGATGTGTTGTCACTTACTCTCCTCTCCCATAAACCCCATTTAGTAGGGCTTCTATGGTGCAAATTTAATCAAAATTGGTTAGGTTGATAAAAGGAAACTTAATATCTGATAGTAGAAAGTTTTCAGTTCAAGTCTTGATTTAAGAAGAAAAAAATCATGTTGAGAAAATAGCTTTTTATTCAAAACGCGACCTGACTTGAATTTAGGTCAATTATATAAGTATTCCTCTGATTTTAAATATATAAGCTAGTTAATGAGTTGATTTTGATACTAGATAAATATACTATCTTAATTCATTTTATTTCTAATATTTATCATTTTATCTAAAATAATTCATTTAACATATAAACAGATATATAATCTAGTGTTGTATGTGGGTATTTTAGGAAAATTATTTGACATTTGTTAGCTAGAATTAAGTTAGACTAGAGGATATCAAATAGTTTAGTATTGATTTTTTTTCAATTATAAAATATTGTAATTTATACTCCTTCAATTTCTAAAGGTTATTTTACATTCTTAAATTATCAATTAATTGTAAATACTATATATATTCACAATACTTATTTACACTCTTGTCGTCTTGCCATGGGGTCTCATCAAATTCCTTTCACTTTAGGGCCATTTATGTACATAGTCCCCACCAAGTACCCAATAGAATTAAGTGGCTTAATATTGTTATTAATTATTATTCTTTGATGAATTGTTGGGGACTTTATGGTTCCTCTATCACTTGTTCGTGACCAAAGTGGTTGAAATAATCAACCCCTTTACTGTAAATTTGCCCAAAAAGAATTTCTAGAAAATGAAAGAGATCAGAAATTTATTTGAGAGTCCACTCCCAATTAGCTGTGAGTCATGTCTCATTATATATATAGTTGATCCACTTTCAACAATTTGATAATGAAAGCATCCAGTTTGAACAATATCCATATTACATCTTCTTTTTTTTTTAAAAAAAAAAAGGTACCCTTTTCTGATTACGATATAATTAGCAAATTATGTCATTACCCATGAGCTTCAACTTTTCAACATTATTGAAAACCATTATTATGTGTGTGTGTGTGTATACATAAATAGAGGGGGGGCAAATTATTTTTCCACTAACTTGAATCTGGAATCGTCCATGTAATTCTAGTTTTCTATTTTTAATTGGTTTATATATTCATTGAACAAAATAATTTGGAATTCTTTGAAAGACCCTTCGGATCAAAATCATATAAAAACAAATAATTTCATGCCATCTTCTGTTAACGTAAATTTGAATTTGGCCGAGTGGTCGAATTATGACTTCATGTAATTAAATTGGGAAAAGATATGCTTGCCAAAAAAAAAAAAAAAAGGTGGCCTCAAGACTAAAAAAAAAGGGATGTTTGTCAAGAGACAGTAATTTCTAAGCAGACTTGGGACCTTGGGTACAAAGCAAATAATCTTTGAGTGAAACAGACAAAAGGGGGCGTATTTAAAAGGTGAAATTTTTGAACTTATACGGCTTCTATGAGGGGGGGGGGGGGGACTTCATAGAGTAAAAGTGAGAACAGAATATAAATGCTTGATCTTCATAGTCTGTGAATGATTTGAATTATTTTTCTATGTGGACATGGCAATGAGTGTGTGGAACATTTGTATTTTCAATATCAATGACTACAGATCTATTAAAGAAACTTTGAAGTTGGATTTGAATTTACTTGCGTTCCAAGGCAATTTAATAGGTGGGGAAATAGGTTATCCAAATGAAATCTTGTATGGGCTTTGTTATTTTGTACTCTATCTTATCTTTAATACAAAGCCACTTCTTTCAGTTAGCATACGTGTTATAATAACTTAAGACAAATAATTTCTATTTTATAAGTATGCCATTTTTTCTTTCAAAATATTATGTGCATGGAGAGAACCAAAAGTAAAGTCTCTAAAAATATGGCCGTTGATCTTTTTTCTTTCCCAAAGCTGGCCTCACATGGGGCTTTTTTCCACAATGTGCCATATTTCTTTTGGATAGCAAAAAGAATGTGGCCATTTTGGGGGGGGGGGGAGGGGAACACTGGCCACGCCCTAAGCCCATTTTGCCATCAATGACATTCCTCCGGCACCTAACAAAACGGCAACATACGAACAAATCTGGAGCTTCATGTTCTGTTGAAGCTTAGGCCCCATAAAGTCAGACGCCAATAGTTCCACAAGTGCCATATAATTCAGAAGCCCCGCAGATATAGCATTTAGAATGCCCTCCACTATCAGGGAAGTTGGGCTGGTATCACTGTACACACTTGATAGCCCAATTCCCAAAGCAATCCCAAATGGGGTTGTCACAGAAAAGAAGAAAACCAATATGCCCTTTATCTTGTATCCATATTCAGCCTGTAACAACACAGAATATAATACACTGTTAATCCCAGTAACTAGAACTAGATCAGAGATGCTCTGTTTTTTATTTTGTGAAATACAAGGGAAGCGGCAACAGCCAATAAAGAATCTTAAGGGGCATCTGAGGACATTATGCCCAAATTGAAAATTACAGTCCTTAAAGTTTTCTACTGGATGGTGGAGGTTTTGTCAGGGTAACAAATTCCACGTCAATATCATGTGCTGTTGAGTGAGCAAGCCAGTTCGAGGAAGTGATGATTTCTACAACTAAGTTCATATTTAATTTGCCAAACTGCACATAATCATCCTTTGCATATCTTCTATAATGTTAAATAGCAAGTGTTATAGCTCAAAGAGCTGGTGATTTTCCCCCACTCAAATTCTCCCATTCAGAAGTAAACAGTTAATATACTTGCAGTGACAAAAATCAAAATTCCTCCCTGCTGAATGGCCATTTAATGAGTTGATCATTGGATAAAAATGTTGCTATTAATGAAGTCTTTTGAGTTGAATTTCTGCTCGCGTCTCTAACATGCCACTGGCTCATGTGTGTTGAATTGTTAGGGAATATATGAACCGGATAGATCACCTGCAGTATGCAGCCACCCAAGCCCATTCCCTCAAACAGTTGGTGGAAGCAGAGTGCAGCAATGAGAGGCCTGATTGTGCATGGGTTTTCTGAAGCTCCCATTGATAATCCAATCACCACTGAGTGCACCACAATTCCTAGTTCCAACACCTACATTTATCATTACATTCAATATAGTTTATTAATTTGGTGTTTTGGGAATTAAACGGCAGATGAAATTCAATCAAGATGAACAAACCCAGAAGCGGGAACTGGAATTTCCGTCTATGGAAAGCCCAGAGGCTTAAATAATTTATCAACATACAGCAATAGATTCATGTAACTCACCTGAGCTACAACACGGTACTTCAATAACTGTTCTTGCCCCTCAATGATCTTTAAAGTTTCTTTTCCGCATTGTCCGTGACCAATGTCAAATTCTTCTGATTCATTGGCTTTATTTCCCCCGACATTTCTGATTCACCAGCTTTCATTAGACATCTTCTTCTTGAAGTAGCCGATCGAGAATGAATCCACCATGAGAGTGAAAATCGCGGCCAGCATTGCCACAAATGTAGTGAACGGGAACTTATGCCAAGGGTTTTCCGGCAAACACTCAGATCTCAAATCATCAAACGAGTCCGGCAAAACATGCATGTAACCAGTCGCCAGAATAACGCCGGAAGCAAAAGCCTTCACCAGAAGAAACAAATTCCGGTCGGGCTTGAGCGCCGGGACGAAACGTGAGAAAATTGGGAGACACACGCCAATCATGCTAGCGATCAATATGGAACATATCGCTATAAGCTTGAACTTCAACGCTTGCTTTTTGTCATGGCATGTTCCTTCATATTTCGACTCGCACGTAGCAACACTCGACGACACTGTGGAGAAGAGAACAAGGAAGAAGACGATGGTGAGTAATAACTGTGAAGCCATAATAACTTTCTCTGTTAGTTTTTCTTTTTTCCTATTGCGTGACGGCAATTCAGTTATGGGATTTTATAGCAAATCTGGTATTACCAGTCACCACCATCTCCGAATCTTTGAAGACGAAGAAAATTTGAAAAATTCCTATATTCCTATTTTACCCTTGAGGTAATTGGGTTTCAAAACGTGGTAATGTGGTAATTTTTGTGTGATTTAGAGGTAGTTTTGGAATTAGGGCCTGATGGAAGAAAGCTTGCGCTTGGCGTGTGTAAGTTGTGCTTTACATAACCTTTGACTTTGATTTCTTGCCATGGCATAAGTTTTACACTCGTCTAATTGGCTAAGAGTTTGTTGATGTGGCATTTTATTCCAACGTATTTTATTTATACAGCATTTAATTAATTAAATAATATTCTGCATGACTCATCTTAGATTTTAAATTTTTACTTCGAAACTTACATCAAGTTTATTATATTTATTGTGTTAAGTTTGTCTATCACATATGATCATGTATCCAGTTTTTAAAATATTATTCTTCCAGTCTTTAATACAGGGCCTAATTGTTAGGTTAATTTTGGTCTTATATATATGACCTATTTCTCACATCTATCAATTTTTCTCAAATTACCCCTATAGATACTCTCTCAACTATAATCAAATAAGTGAAGGAGGAACGATATTAAGAAAGATGGTTATTTTGTTTTAGAAAAAACATGTCATGTTTCTTATAATTAACTAACTTACCTAACTTCCTTAACCTAATCAAATTAGTTAAATAGGTCTTATATTAAGAACCAGAGGAGTAGTATTTAATACTACATTCAGTCTCTAACATAAGAACTAGTTGACTAATTTGAAAAGATTAAAGAAGTCAGTTAAATTAGTTATTTGTTATTAATAGGTGTTGTCTTTCCTAGAATACCTTACTAATCATGTATCTTAACTAGAATTACCATTTGATAAAACATTTAATATGTGCAACTACTACAAGGATTATTTTGGAAAAATGAATAAATATAAAAGATAAGGTGGATTATGACCTTATATTTAGGACAAAATTGAAAGTCAAACAAGCACTTATAATAAAAAAATAGAGGTAGTAGCATTTAATTACATATCCAAATGAAAAAAAAAAAAAACATAACCATGTGACTGAACAAACAGCTTAACATAATGGATATAAGGAAATTTATCTAATTTTTTCTCTCTTGTAAATATATCAATCTGTTATTTCACTATATTTGAATAATTGCATTATATCATTACGTAATTTGAACATGTAATGTTTATTTTTTTTCCCTCTTAATTGAAATTCACCAAACATTTTTGTATAATCTTTTTTTATATCACAAATGTATTTCTTATGTGGCAATAATATTTGACAAATTTTGATTCATCGCATTATAAAGGACTAATCATTTTTATTAGACCCAATTTTTATTGGTATGCTTAGGAAACTAGTGGTGAGTGGTAATATTTTGGGTATCACTTATGCGCTCTAGAAAGTGGCCTTATTGCCCTTCCCCCAGAGCCTCGCCTCGCTTCACGTTTTGGTGGAGCTCAGGCCCCATGAAGTCAGGGCCAGATAATTCGGAAGCCTTGTAGATACATCATTTATAATGCCTTCCACAATCAGAAGTTGGGATGGTTTCACTATACAAATTTGATCGCCCAATTCCTAGAGCAATTCCAAAGGCGGTTGGATTCTACTGTGCATTTAATCACAACAATTAACTAGATCAAGTAAAGTGCAATGCCCATTTCCCTTTTTTTAATAAAAAAATTTAGGTGAGCTCAGTTATAGGGACTCACTAGGATAGGACTTGCCTCTAGGCTGAATAGCATTTACAGAAATACTTATAAATTAATTATCAATAAAATTTTCACATGGATAACGGGATTCAAATTTGTGAACTGGTAGGTTATAAACCAATTCCTTACTAATTAAACGAACTTTTATTTCTTCAAAGATATGATGGAATCAAAGTGCACATGAGAGCCTGGTTGGGATGGAGTAAGCAAATGGCATATTGGCCTAGTAAATGTTCATTTGCCAGCCAGTTGTTATTATTTGGTATGTTATTATAATTATTTATTGTGAAACTTGTATTTTGTGAAAATTGTGGTCACTTACTCAAATGATGTGGTTATTCATTATTCAATCGTTGTTATTTGTTACGCTGTTATAATCATTCACGATAAAATTTATGTTTGGGAAAAAAGTGATCATTGGCTTAGAAGATGTGGTCATTTATTAGTTAACTGTTGTTACTTGCTATGCTATTATAGTTATTTATGATTAAGCTTGTCCTGGTATGATTCTTCTCTAGTTAATTGTTGCTATTATAGTTGTCTTATTGTTTCATACATCTCAAAGTTGGATAGTTATCTTTTATATATAAATATATACTCCCTCATGTCCTAACTATAAGAACTAGTTGACTAATTTGAGGAGATTAAGAAAATAAGTTAAGTTGATTATTTGTAATAAATATATACCGTGTTTCTTAAAATATCCTTACTTACTAAGTTGATTGGCTAGAACTATTATTATTAGAAAGACCACCTTGAGAAAAAAAATACATAAATATGAGAGACAAAGTGAATTGTGGTTTTATAATTGGACCAAAATAAAAGTCAAACAAAATCTTATATTAAGAATCGAAGGTAGTATTATTTATTTTGCCCTATTTTATCCACAAGCTTTAGTAGTTCAATGATTGTATGTCTTTTTAGAGCTTGAAATTTGGTGATTTTGGAATACCGAAACTTTTGATAATTTCACATGTACGATTTTCACAATGACGACTTTTATCTTAATTAATTTTTTTGTAAATTGAAGATAGAATAAAAGTCAAATAATGTAATATGATTTATATTTAAGTAAATTAAACTTTTGTAAAAAAATTCAATTTAAAACTTGTTTGGATAATATATGAAAATTTTATATTAGAAAGTTCAAATTAAAACAAGAAGAAGCTAATTTTCCCCCCAATTTTTAAGCCATTTTCACCCAAGGCAATGTAATTTTGGATCTAAACTGACTCCATGAGCGTGGGATAGGTCATAGGTGAGCCAAACTTATTGCCCCATGCAATTCTTGAATATAAATAGCATCAAGTTCGCGGGTCACTCTGTCTGCGCTGACCTTATCCATGGCTCACTCGTCGTGTCGTCTTACCGAACTCCCACGCTCTGTACATTCAGATAGCAGCGTTCCTTATTGCACATTCCTTCTTTTCCTTGTTCTCATCTTATCGAGATGAGGTATCGCGCATTGTCATTTGGTAATGGTTTCTCATCAGTAACTACGTTCTCGAAGCGCACCAGAATCTCATTTGCGGATTCAAGTTCTTCGACAACGGCTATAGTATTTCTGAGGAGAAATTCTAGCTCTTTCAAGCTTCTTTGCCGAAAACGAACTTATGAGGTGCTATTGATATTTATTCTTCTCTCTGTTCATGTGTACTTGCAGTCTTTTTGGCTTCTCTTTTTATTGCCGAGTTTTCTGTATGTGTAGTTTGTGGAAGGGGTGAAGTTCGACGGCCCGATGATCTGTATGGATGACATTGTAAACAATGGGGATATTGATTTGGTTTTTGAGAATTGCATTACGCGAACATTGTCTCCGGCATTGACATTGGAGGAGGGACTTGAAAGAATTAAGGAGGCTGTGCAAACGTTAAGGTTGGATCCTCCTTGTTGCTCTAGTGGATTCCTTAGGTTTCAGGTATGGTTAACTAGTTCCTCTGTGTCTTTAGATTCTGTTTTCCAATGGTGGCTGTTTAGTTGCAGTGACGCAACGTTTTAAATCACGCTATATGGATGTGAATTTTCAGGTGGCCGTGCCTCCAGGTCCTAAGGCTTTAAGTTGGTTTTGTTGTCAGCCAGAGTCATCTGGAGTTTTTCCTCAAATATATCTTTCCAAGAACTCAGACAATCCAACGTGTAAGTCGCTGCATGTGAATGGTCGCCGTGGAGTTTTTGGAATTGGTGCTGCCGCTGCTTTTACTGGTTATTCTTCTCTCAACACGGGAACGCAAAGCTTGTTCAAAAGGTTAAAGAAATCCAAACTCTTCTCTTCTTTTGGTTGTAGATTCTATTTTTCAATGAATCATGGGAGCACTTTGAGCATGTATGTTTGGAATATGAAGACATTGATCTGATCAGCAAGCCTGTGGCTTCAAGAAGGGTGGGGATATACGGAATGTTTTTATAAGTTTAAAAGAATCGCACAGAAAATCCCAACTTGTTGGCGGTTAATTTCTTTGCATATAAGCTTGAGTATAGATGACAAGTACAGGTTTTGTTCTACCTGGCTTTTAACTTAGTTTGAAAATCTCTATGTGAAGAGGCTACCGTCTTTCCGTTTTCTTTTTTCAGCATTCATTTGTGAAGGAACTTCATTTACATGCAAATAATAGGGACGATTTCCTGTTAAACTGGGTTTTGACTTCTTATGAAGTGACTGAATAATGTACTCAATTACCTGTAGATATATTTCCAGTGATTCAACCCTGATAGTGGCTTATGGCTTTATGGATATTAATTTCAATCAAGATTCAGATTCCGTGAATCATGAAGATGGTTCTTTTTTCTTCTTTGTCCCCCAGGTGAATTTATTGTCAGTGAAATAGGCATCAGTTGAAATTATATGTTATTAATTATTTGTCCTGATTGCATTCTTAACATTCCTATATTCACTAGCTATTAAACAGTAACTGCTGTTATTACAGATTGAGTTGGATGAGCAGGATGTGGCTTCCGTTTTGACATCAACACTTGCATGGGATGACTCTTCCCTCTCCACATTCAAAGAAGCCCTTCACTACCTTGAAATTTCCCTTAACCAGGTATTTAGCTTGCCTTTGTCATATCTTTGCAGGTTTTTGTTTTAGTTATGTTTTAAAGAATGTCAAGACTCTAGTCTAGACCATGTTGCTATCAATATGAAGTTTTAAACTACAATTTGGGTTTATCTTTCAGTGCCTTTAATTTTTCTTCATTTTTATGTCTCAACTCTCATTGGTGATATATCTTTTTTTGTGAAGTTATCTCGTCATATCTGTCCCACTACTGACACATGGCAGTCCGACTGTACAACATCTGCACTTAGAAAATTCAGTTTGGTGGAAAACAGATCTATTCCGAGGGTATTGTTTCTTTCTTTCCTGAAAGAATGAACTCTTATTATTTGAAGTGCAATGTTTGGCAGTTATGCTTATAATTTATTCTTGCTTTTCTTTTGCATTGCTTATTCCGTGGCCTTGCTAATGCACAGCACATCGTTTCTTTTTCCAGAAAATAGTTGTACTTTCCCTTGTGTCTGAATCTTGCTTAGTATGAGGTGTGGCGGCTGCATGGCAGTGATGTGTATAACATGATGATGGAATGCAGTTGGATTAATCTGTCCCCCCCCCCCCCCCAATTTCTTTCTTTTACTTGGGGCATGTGCATTCTCTTATTTTTGAAGTTTACTTGGGTGTTAATCTTCCTTCATCCATGGTTTTGCCATGTCATTTTGGTTGTTTTCTCTGCATAATGCTCCTGTTTCTAGCATTTGTATATTGGATAGTTCTAATTTTTTCTGAGACTCTTTCTTAGAATAACAATGACAGTGATAAACTTCTGTTGGTCCTTTAAACGTCTGTTTTATGCTCAATCAGAGCTGTTTCAAGCTAGTTGGTTTCCAAATACGTAAAGGAAAGACATCAGAACTCACCCAAATGGGTGGATGTTTCGCCTTTTTCTCCTTGATCATTGAATCTGGGCATGATTTAGACGGGTTCTTTGCTTTTAAGACACCTGTTTCTTCATTATTTCAAATTTTAGGATCCGATTTTTTCCCTATTGCTAATTGTGTTAGGGATATTAAGGGTCCTGAAAGGTCAAGACTGGCAATTGGGTGGTCAGTGGTGCATATATAGGATTAATATTAATGAACTGCAGCCATGTTAGAGTACATGGTATCACTTCCTTCAGCTAACTTGGGTTGATCTTGGGCAATATTTGGATCCAATTTTCTATCTTCTTTTACCTGTAATGTTTTGATGAGCATTTTATCTGATATCTATTTTTTTTTTACTTGTAAAATTTCTTCTGCGAAAGTTATTTTATCCGAGTGCCTATATCTATTGATTGTTTGTTGCTCTTTTTCTGGTTGACATTATTTGCTAGGTATACTTGAACTCTATTGCACCGGGAGGAAGGGGAAGCATGGCTGACATCATGGAACTGGTATGCCCTTTTTCCTGGTAAATTTTTTGTCTTCTATTTTTTCACTGATTCTGGTTTACTTACATTCTGTAGTTCTCTTCATAGTTGAACTGTTCTTTTTCTCTTTTCAGAAAGAGTCTCCATCTTCAACCCAATTCTGTTTCAGGCTCTCACCAATTGTTGCTTTTGCCACTAACATGGTATGTAATTATGTATTCTTGTGTTGGCTTACTCATAAAAAAGCATAGATTGAGTAAAGGTAACTTAAGTGGGTTGGTTTTCGGTTTCCCCACCTCAATGACTGGCCTTTTGGAAAGGTCCAATTACATTTGGGTGCCCAACACATTGCCATTTTATAGTTTGAAAAGAACTAAACGACATGCCATAGTCAAACCTAATAGGCCAATACGATGTTTGCAATCTTTAGCTGCAATAGTAAACTGTTAACAATTTGTTGAGCTCCCAACTTTGCCTAACCTCATAGCCAGATTGTCGCTGCATCTTACTGGGATACGTATCACATATATCATATGTGATTCAGTAATGATAGCTGTTCACGATTTTGAATCTATTTAGACATGTGCAGCGTGGTATGTTTTGATTTATCTGTGTCTGTACAGCTGTACTTACTAAAATTTGGCAATTTGCTGTACTGCACTAGTGCAAATAGTTTGACTCTTCATATTGTTGGTGGGCTAATGATAACATATCAACTTTAAAGTTTATAGGTTATCTTATTACAAAATGCATAGGTGATTTAGTTTAAGAATGCTTCAAGGATCAAACTTGGCTAAAGATTGTTCAGGTTGTGTCTCTTTCTACTATCAGCTAGATCAAGCAAATAAATTGTTTTACTCACCGGAAGAAAGTGCCAATATCAATGCTGTTTGGGCATCACTAATTATTGAAGAATGCTCCCGACTTGGTTTGAGAGTAAGTGATGTGATTAATAACTATGATTCAGTTATAACCATTATGGTGCAACATTCTGACTTGCTTTTTGTTCTAGTATTTTTGTATAGCACCTGGATCAAGGTCTTCCCCTCTTGCTGTTGCTGCATCTAGTCATGCATTAATCACATGTATTTCATGTTTTGATGAACGCTCTCTCGCATTTCACGCTGTTGGATATGGAAGAGGATCTCACATTCCAGCAGTAGTCATAACATCATCAGGGACTGCAGTTTCAAATCTTCTTCCTGCTGTGAGTTTAATCAACTTTTTAGTGATGTTGATTTATGCTAGATGTCGTAATTATTGTAATGACTCAGAATTTATTTGTACCTTTGATTCCATCCATGATCCTTTAAAAAAAAAAAAAATTCTTGAGGAATATGCTATCCATGTTTGTTGAGATTTATATGCAAATTCTGGCCAAAACAAAAATAGATTCAGATGCGAATATTGCCTTTGAATTTTGATTACTCAGAATAATATCAGACTACTAATGACTTGCAGGTTGTGGAGGCTAGTCAAGATTTTGTACCACTTATTTTACTTACAGCTGATCGACCTCCAGAGCTGCAGGAATGTGGAGCAAATCAAGCAATTTATCAGGTAAAAGCTATGGATATTCTTATTTTAGTGTGGCATTTATTGATTTTTTTCCTGGTTTGCTGGATGCTACATGATGAGGATAGCATATCCGCCTTCAATAAATCTGCCTCATGAACTCTCTATTGGACCTGAACGTGGGGCCTTTAAGAAATGCTGATATTTATAAGTCCTACTATATATTATTGTCAAACAAGACCTTGATTGCGGTTTGATGTTGAAAATGGTATGGTTTATGTCATCAGCATTTTATATATTTGTTCGCCTAAAAAGAAAAGACTGCATTTAGTTTATTTACTGTAATATAATATTGAATGACATACCCTTTTGACTTTTACTTCATTCCATTTTAATTTCTTGCTATATTTTGTCATTTTAAAATTGAAGCTTGTTTCTGCAGTCGAAATTCTTGTTTCCAAACATATTTTACTATTGTTGATTTGCTAACAGCCTAACAGAACGTGTAGGTTTGACATTTAAGGTCTTTTTATTTATTTATTTATTTTTAGTTGCACTGACACATAGATTAGTTGCTCTGAACGAGGGAATATCAATATTCATGTTTGTGTTGGTTACTGAAGGTACACATTCTTAAATTTCTTTGCAGGTTAACCATTTTGGTTCTTTTGTGAGGTATTTCTTCAATCTTCCTACTCCCACGGATCAGATTCCAGCAAAGATGGTACTTACTACAGTGGATTCTGCTGTTCACTGGGCTACTTCTACACCACGTGGTCCAGTCCATATTAACTGCCCTTTCAGAGAACCATTGGAAAACAGTCCCAGCGAATGGAAATCAAGCTGTTTGAAAGGCCTAGACTTTTGGATCACTAATGGTGAACCATATACAAAGTACATTCATATGCAGCAGTCTTGTAGATTTAATAATGCAACTGGCCAATTGATTGACATTTTAAATTTGATTCAAAGGGCCAAAAGTGGCCTTCTTGTCATTGGTGCCATCCATACGGAGGATGAGATATGGGCTGCTCTTCATTTGGTTAAACACCTCATGTGGCCTGTTGTGACAGATATCCTTTCTGGACTGCGGTTAAGGAAGCATTTCACTTCTTTTCCTGATATTGAAGGAAACTTTATATTTGTTGATCATCTTGATCATGCTCTGTTCTCCAAGTCTGTCAGAGAATGGTTAGAGATTGATATGGTTATTCAGGTACGTTGGATTAATGAAGTTCTTTCTTTTTCTTTCTAGGTATTCACATATCTTCTTTAATTCTTTCAATGGGTGCTTTTCTGCACATATATATTGGTTCTCATGATTATTCTTGTCTACTTGTCTTCCATGACCCTCCTTTTTTGTACTTGAAACAGATTGGAAGTAGAATAACTAGCAAACGAATCTGTCAGATGCTTGATGAATGTGTCCCCTTTTCATACATTATGGTTGACAAGAACCCAAACCGTCAGGATCCTTCACATATTGTGACTCATCGTGTACAAAGTTCCATTGTTGGCTTTGTGGATTTTTTACTAAAGGCTAGAGTTCCTCATTCAAGGAGCAAGTTGGCCACTTCCTTACAAGTTTTGAGTAAGATGGTACTAATTCCCAAAAATGACGGTTTAGAGTTTTTGTTATGATGATGATATTTTTTAAAAATCCACATGGATGTGTTTTGGCAGTAGCCTTTCCATAGGAGCTTAATATGGTTTCAAATTATATTATGGTGTGAATTTCAGCAGTCAAAATGTTGTCTAGTTTATATTTGACCGTGAAGAATTGTATTCTATTATGTAATGAGTATCTTTGTGTGTATCTACAAGCAATTAGAACATTTATTTATAGGGCAAGAGCTTTAGGATATTTGAAATAGTCTCTTTTGGGTACAAGTTACTTAAAATATTATCCTTGAAATTCCCAAAGAAAATTTAGGAATTTAACACTTCCCCTTAAGTTGGGCAGTGAACGTCAAATGTTTCTAGCTTGGATAAGTGAACATCAAATTGGAGTTTGAATGACATTGGTCAAAATATCAATTTTCTGGGATTGTCTAGGTGTGTAAATTAGCTCAGTGATTTTAATTTCATATTTCTTTCTTGATAAAATATCGATCAATTTCAATATGCTTGGTTTGTCATTATAGATTGGGTTCTATATAATGCCATTTTTATTGCTTCTTTTCAATGAACACCCCCCCCAAAAAAAAAATTTTTTTCTTGATAAAATGCCAATCAATTTCGATGTTTTGCTTTGTCACGATAGACCAGCTTCTTTACAATCTCTATTTGTGCTTGATGGTCACATAATAACTTCATGGATGCTAAAGTCCAGAGTTTAAGTTCCCCTAACCATATACCCTTACCTTCACAAATTTAACAGTCCACGTATCTAAATTCAGCTCCAGTGCTATTTTGGCTTGTCATAGTTTGTCAAGATTTGATACATCCCACTGTTAACTAGAGTGGAATTTCCCTTCGTTTGCGTTGAGAATCATAGATACTGTTGCACCCGTCTTCTTATGTCTATAGGGTGTGACCAAGCTAAATCTCATCATTAATAGTGCGATTGGTGACAATTAAGTCCTCAATTATGTCAACAGTGATTTGAATCCCCTGGAATTTGGATTTAGTGAGAGGCGTTAAGAGACCATGTATTGAGTTTTAATCACATGTTAAGCTTGTCAAATTAAAATTTCATGATTACACAAGTTGGAGTCGTAAATGGCTGAAAAGCTTTAAAAAATTTCTGTGTTTCCTTTTTGAAGTTTCCAATCAGTAATTCTAGACTTAATTGTTTGGTAATCTTAAATTTGACGTCCTTTTCAGTCTAACTATTGGTCTGAATTATTATTCAGTCTCCTGTTTTTTGTCTCTGCTCTCTGATTTCTCTAACAACTTCTTAATTGTTAGGTTGAATGGGAAATACAGTTTCAAATATGTATTGAGTGTTCGCTGACAGAACCTCATGTTGCTCATGTAATGTCCAATGCTCTTTCCTCTGAATCTGCTCTCTTTCTTGGGAACAGCATGCCAATACGTGATGCAGATATGTATGGGCATAGTAAGTTGATATGCAGTGAAAGTGTTACGTCTCTCATGTTAAATTCAGACATACCATTTAGCTGGATAAGGGTGGCTGGCAATAGAGGGGCTAGTGGTATTGATGGACTACTTAGCACGGCCATTGGCTTTGCTGTAGGATGCAACAAAAAGGTATATTCCCTCCAAAAATATATTTAACTTTGTTTCGAGGACTGTTCTTTCAGCGCTTAAACTCTGTCTTTTCATGGGGCGTAACATCTCATGTTTATGAAAATAGTGATTGATGTTTTTGTCCTGTGCTTCATTTCATCGTAAAGTCATTTGCAGAGTGCGCCTCTGTTAGCTTTATTTGATAGCTAAAAACGGAGTACAAAAGTTCTTAATATACAGTCACCTAACCCTTATCCTTGGATCTTAGATATCAAATCTTTTACTAATTCCTAATATCCTAGATTTATTTTCCAACATATAATAACATTAACAGAAGATATAATATCTAAAACTAACCTAGGATATGCATAATTGGTAAAAATAATAAATAATAAATATATTAAATATTTTTCTTTTCCCTTAATCAGCGCCTCTCAATTTGATGGTTTATTTTGGTGATATGTATCATGGACTGAAAGCAATGAGATTTTGAAATAGTAACCTTAATAGGATTCCTTATTTCTAGTCCCTTCTCAACCAATCCCTGGCATCTCTTTTGGCTTAGAAAGGTGCTGCTATCAGTGGCAACAACCAATCAATGCCTAGTGCACCACAGCAAATTCCTGCATATCAGCTACAAAAGGGGGAAATGATTAGTTAGAAACAGTTAGGTTACCTACAATATTTAATTTCTAACACATCTTACAGAGTGAATAACGGTGACAGGTCCATAAATTACATTTCCAATGGAGTAAAGTTCACACAACATCGTTCGATACTTTGTCAACATTATATGATACCAGAACAAGCATATGTGGCATTCCATGATGGGGTCTTTTCTAATTGGATTGAAGTCAATAATGGAGCTTTTGAAAATTTGCTTTTGGTCGCTATGTATCCAACTTGATAGATGCAGAAGCGTGTGGTTTCTCCACAGCGTGTAGGTCTAGTGGAGAATTACACACTAAGGAAACGGGGCAAAACACACTGCCCTACGTGTTCGAGGGGCACAAGTACTCTTCTCGTTGACTGTCAGATTTTCCACACCCCCTTCAACACTTTCCTCATACGATATACTCGCTTTTCTCTCCTTCTAACCATCCACCTGGAAATCCCAAGAATATCCCTCTCATATGGCTTGTGCTAACTCACAGATTGGGCCTCTTCCTATAATAGGTGAACTTGAGCAGCCCACGCTCAACACAATAATTAAGGGGCTAAATCACTAAGTTGAAAGAATTAATTTCCAGAAGACCACATTGTGTTTCCACCTATTTCTCAGGGACCAAAATAAGACTTCCTTGTACTATTTTTGTTTTGGTTTGTCGAAGGCAAAATGTTTGGTGGATAAATTTAAGCTTGCAACTTTTCATTCCCCAGATATATCTACAATATATATTGATGTAATTTATGGTTAAAGCTTAAATATACATGTAACTTCTCTGTACAAATACCATGTCCTGTGTTATTGTGACATCATAAAAAACTTACCTGTTATTGGTGGAAATACTCATTTGAATGGTTAGCCTATATTATTTCAGTTCATGATTTGAGGTTCCTCCTCATGATTCTATAAACTGTCCCATTGATAAAGCTTCTTAGTTGTGTTGAAAACCTGCAGAGCGGTCATCATTTTAATCAAATTTTTCCTCATGTTACTCCAGTCATGTTTTCCCCCCTTGGAGGGAGATTCTTCAGAATACCTGAACAAATATGTTTTATCTTGTTTATAAATATTCTGAGTCTGATTTGTGCTTAATGCCTTGAAGTCAAAATGCCAGTTAGCAGTCAAGGCTTGTGTATACCAAGTGTTCAGAAAATCCATGTGTTTTTGTGTGTATGTTATATATCCGCCATTATGACTCCAAAAGGATCTAATTCCTACAATGTTCACTGCTGTCTATTTGTATATTGGAAAGATTTGTAACATTCCCCATTCACAAGAATATTTTCATCAAACAATAATCACCAGTTCTTTCTCTTTGCATTGTTATGCTATATTCATAATTTCGTTAGGTGTTTTGCGTGATTGGAGATGTTTCTTTTCTCCACGACACAAATAGTCTGGCAATTTTGAATCAGAGGTATGAGCTCATGTACAAATTTCATTTTTAATAGTGTATGTACATTCCTAACACTGTTGATAAAAATCTGAAAGCATTCTTATTATTCTGACGAAGGTGCAGTCTGATCCTTAATGGTTTATGGATCATGTATTAAATGTCATTTAGGAGTATATGCTTGATTACTTCACTACAAGGTTTCCTGTAATCTATTGATGTACTTACTGTTAAGCTATATTTTATGATGACCTTTCACATGTATGTGTGTTGATATTCTCAATGTTTCCATGTTCAGTAAATTAAGGGAACCGATGACAATACTTGTGTTAAACAATCATGGAGGTGGAATTTTCAGTTTTCTTCCTCTGGCAAATAAAACTGAACCCAGTATACTGCATCAGTATTTTCACACCTCTCATAACATTTCAATTGGAAAGTTATGCTTGGCTCATGGGTAAGAATCTAAACATTTCTTGGAATAAATGTTTTTGTTTTTGTACCTTTTGTCCTGTCTTCATCTGAACTAAAATCAATGTGATTGCAGTATAAAACACTTACATGCCCAGACAAAGGTGGAACTAGAGGATGCTTTATTTGCAGCACAAAATGAAGACAAGGACTGTTTAATTGAAATTGAAAGTTCCATTGATGGCAACGCAAATTTTCACAGGTTTAAGTCCTTCAATTCTTAATTCAGACGTGGTATGAGTTATTTGGATTCTTACCTTACGCCTAATGTATTTCGCATGCTGACTCAGTATTCTAAGAAAGTTTGCCCTCCAGACAGCAGAGAACACAATAAGATTACTCTCAGCTTCTCTTAGCCAAAGCTCTATAAAAGATGAGTTCTTGTACTTCAAGGTGCATAAAATAGAGTGTTCCCAATATAGGTTAGTTGTCTGATTGTACAGTGAGTTAGACATTCTCAATTAAATTATTTTATATTTCTCACGATGTGCTCGCAATTATTTGTGGCAGAATTGCACTATGTGCTCCTCCAACTTCAACATCTCTGGGTCACGATCAGAAAGATTTCTATAGAGGAGGCTTTATCTTATCTCTATTTCTTGAAGATGGAAGTGTGGGTTTTGGTGAGGTTGGTATTTACGTAACATTTTATCATCTTGTGCACCTTTTTTTTACTGATTTAATAATTTTGTCTCTAGATTTTGATGCATGTTCTTCTTTTTCTTTTCTTTTTTTAAAATATATCTAAAAATTTACTCATGTGCCATTGCATCAAGTAGATTGCTCCTCTTGAGATCCACAGGGAAAATCTGGAAGATGCGGAAAATCAACTTAGGTTTCTTATGCATGCCATGAAAGGGGTTAAAATTAGTTGCTTCTTATCTCTACTGAAGGGCTCGTTTTCGCGTTGGATATGGAATGAGTTGGGTATTTTGGTAAGTTGTCTAATCTGTATTGCGTATATAATTAAAGGTATAAAGCTATTCCTGGACCAATTCATAACGGCTTAAACTTTTAGGTGACCTAGGTCCTTGACAATATATAAAACTTCTCACTGCCTCCATTCTCTCCTCAAATCAAAGGGAACTATGGGGAAGTTCCTGAGTGGGGTAGTTATGCTCGAGGACCCTTTAAGCAATAGTACAAAAGGTGGCAAAAGGTCGGGCTGGGCAAATTCTGAATCTAATTGTATTGGCCAGGTCAAACTTGACCTGCATCCACTATAATCTAACTGGAAGCTTCTTGGACTATTTAAACCCTTCCATGATGATAATCCTCTTCAATATTAAATATCAGCAATGACACTGTTGATGTGCCTGTACTTTGTCCATAGTTCATGCTCCTTGTCCTGTTGGCGTTTGTGGGAGAAGGCGTGTTGGATTTATAAGCCACTCCTGGACCTACACCTAACAAGTAAAACCATTTAGTGAACTGGTTCCTGGACAATACAATATCAATTTGTGACATGAACAGGAAAAATGTCTATTATATTATATAGTTTTAAAGGTCTAGCCTTACTCATTTCCCAACGTAAGGAAGTTACTTTTATTGGATGTAGCAATTTTTTTGTTGTTTAAAAATCTCTGGCTTAAGTTGGTTTTTTATGTAACGAAGTCATTGTACTTGGATGCAGCCTTCTTCTATCTTTCCAAGTGTCAGATGTGGTTTGGAAATGGCCATATTGAATGCCATAGCTAATGCAAGAGGATCCAGTTTATTAGACATACTGCATTCCTGGACGAATGAAAAAGACAAATATCAAAGTTCAACGAAAGTTCAGGTTTGTGCTCTACTTGATTCAAATGGATCTCCGGCTGAAGTAGCTAGTGTAGCTGCTGCGCTTGTTGAGGAAGGATACTCAGCAATTAAACTAAAGGTAAGTTAGTCTTGCAATGCTTGTCCGTTTAATATGCTGCAGCTCTTTGCTGCATGCTAAATGGGCTGGTAAGAATTTAGAAGATGAAAGGCCAGTAAGTTGTAATGCTATTACAGGTGGCTCGATGGGGCGACCCTATTCACTCTGCTCTAATTATACAAGAAGTGAGAAAGAAAGTTGGTTACCACATTGACATCCGTGCAGATGCAAACCGAAGATGGAATTATGAAGAAGCCATGGAATTCAGCTCTTTTGTGAAGGATTGTGGCCTGCAGTATATTGAGGTAGACTACAAAAAAATAAGATTCACCATTCAGCTTTTGTTTTTGTTCCTCAACTTCCACTAAATTATTTGTCTATGCATGTTTGGTACTGGATTTCTTCTTCGTGACTAAATCCCTTTTGCAGGAGCCTGTTCAAGATGAAGATGACATTCTCAAGTTCTGCGAAGAAAGTGGCTTACCTGTTGCCCTGGATGAAACAGTAGATAACATTCATGAAAATCATCTGGAAAAGCTAGCGAGGTTTTCTCACCCCAGAATAGTGGCTATTGTGAGTCAATGTGCATTTTCCTTCAACATGTTATATAGTTTGCAGTTCTCATCAAATCAAAATAATAAAATAAAAATCTCTAATTAGATTTTTTTTTTTTTTAATATCTGAGAAATCTAACCTGCATAGATAATTATATATTTAAGGGTGCACTATGTTCTCTAACTTTGATGCAGGTTTCATTTTAGTCCTTTAATTTTTAAAGGGCAGTCAAAAATTTCGTATCACTTAACACAGTTAAATAAGTTAACGGAATATGACAACTTACATGCTCAAAGTTCATCTCATTAAAATTATTATGCATTAATTAATCTAATTATTATAATTAAATATGCTTGTTGTTTACATAATTAATTAATGCTTTAGTATTGAAAAATAAAAATAATTTGATTTATGACATAAAAATAATAACCATAAAATAAATTATTTTTAAAACATTTTAATAAAATGTTTGGAATTGCAACTTTAAAATTAATGAGTTTTATTTATTTAAGCAATGTTGGAAAATTTAACTTAAAAACCTAAAGTATAAGAATTAAAATTGAATTTTTTTATTTTATCAAAAAGAAATTGAATTTTTATTACAATTAAAATATTTTTAACATCTTAAAATAAATATTTACAACGCGCAAATACAACTTATGTATGTCAAGGCTTTGAAAAAATGAAAGTTATTTATTTCAATGCTGTAATTTAGGGTGTCTTATGAAATATGTTTCAAATCAAAACCACTTATCTTAATTCTATAATTTTTAATGTCTTAAAAGCATTTTAGTTGTAATTATTATACTAATTTATAATAGTTAGAATATAATAATACTAATAATATAGCTTTTAAATATGTGAATAATCATTTTCCTTCAACTTATTTAGGGCTGTTAAGAATTAGGAAAATTATGGCCTTATCTTAAAATACTGACATGATTCTTCATAAAATTAAAGTATTAAAGTGAAACTTGCCTCATAGTTAAGAGATCAAAGATACATTTTTTGCCTATGTTTAAATACAGGGAGCAGACCTTCTATTCAAGGTTCTCCCAAAATTTTAAATACTCCCTTAAAAAAGTTCCCCTAAAATGGCATGAGGTGAGAAGTGCGCAGACAATTAGTAATAATACACTGATGATATCATTAATATAAAATGGCTACTCTCTTGTTTATCTTAGATTGGCAATTATTTCAGGTTATCAAGCCAAGCATTGTTGGTGGATTTGAGAATGCAGCATTAATTGCCCAGTGGGCTCGGCAGCTGGGAAAGATGGCTGTTATCAGTGCTGCATTTGAAAGCAGCCTAAGTTTGTCTGCATACGTGCAGTTTTCTTATTATATTGATATGCAAAATGCAAGTAGATTCACAGTGTCACACAATAAGGTGGTCCCGTCTGTAGCTCATGGTCTGGGAACCTATCGTTGGCTTAAGGAAGACATAACAACTAATCCCGTCTTAATAGACCGTAGTCCACACAGTAAGTTTATTGAAGCATCAGTGGCTGATGCTAGACAACTGTTAAAGAATTTTCAAGTCAACCAGAATGTGATCAATAATGTTATAACGGAGGATCAAGTTCATACGTACCAACTGACTGTAGAACTTGACAATGTCTCTTGTCTCTTTCGAGTTCAAGAGATTGGACAAAAGAATGACGTAAGTATAGCAGTTTCCATGCATGTTGCTAATAGCTTTGGTTCAATTTCCTTGAGATATTGAGCATAAAGTAAGTTGTAGCATAGATTCCAACTTTAATCAATGGAACAAGCCAATGCACATGAATAGGTATTATTTCTTTTTTTCACTTTCTATTACGTTCATAAGTTCCCTTGTGCTGCAAGAGCTTAAATTCATAGGAGCAAGCCAAACCATGCGTACTAAATAAAACATGCTAGGTTCCTTGAATGAATGGACTAGTAGTATGGGTATATTTTTTATCTATGCCTTGCGACTTTACTTTCTCACAGGTTGAATGGGATACACATTTCACGTTGTTTGGTGAGTCTGTGGCCTACTGATAGGCCCAATTTCCTAGTTGGTTTGTTGCTAGGATTTATTTCCATTCTTAAGAGGATCACATTGGGGTTATATTTTCAGATTTTGCCTGTTATGATTTTCCTGATTTGTTTTCCAGATTTTTCTCGTTGATTTTCTGATCAAATCAGTTAGCTTTTGTGGCTCCTAATTCTTATTTGTATTTTGTTCAATATGATTGAATATCTGAACAGAGTTTCTGGAAAAATTACATGATATTATTAGAGAACTAGAAAGAAAAAGGTTTTACTGCCATAAAAGATTGTCGGATATGAGGCCTCTGAAATTCAAGAGTACAATGAAGGGAAAAAGGTGAAGGATTTGAGGCCCCTAAGACATAGAGAATGCAAGTTCAAGCACATAGAATTGGATTCAATTGATAACTGAACTCAGAAAGGGTGAATCAAGTCCAGTTACTTTTGAGGGGGAAGTATCGAAGAATGGAACCCACATCTAAAAGTAATAAGAAAAATGAAGAGTATGCAAGCTTATAGTAATCCTAACCAAATAGCTTAAGCCGTTTTAGTAAAATGAACAAGTACAAGCACGCGCCTATACAAAAGTTAATAATGCTAAAATTTCATTGAATATGGGTAACATGCTCTATCTTTGTAGATCAATACAGCCCTTTATGATGTACGTCTTTTTCCTGCTAACTGATTGTATCTTTTCAATTTCTAAAACGTAATTTATGAGATGATTGTTCGATTCTCTTGAAACAAATTAAAACCTAGTAATGGGGACATAGTTTGCCTAAGAGCAAACTTAGATTCTCATGTTGATGCTGATTCAATCGGATTGATGCAATGTAGGATAATGTTATGGTATTTCTTCACGGTTTTCTTGGGACTGGCGATGACTGGATTGCTATCATGAAGGCTATATCAGGATCAGCAAGGTGCATCTCGGTTGATCTTCCTGGTCATGGAAAATCAATAATAAACACTGTAAAAATTCCTGGACAGGAACCGTGCTTATCTCTGGAGATAGTTGCCGGTTTATTACATAATCTAATCGATCATATCACCCCGGCAAAGGTTACTCTCGTTGGGTATTCAATGGGAGCAAGGATTGCATTATACATGGCATTGAAATTTGGTTTCAAGGTGTGGGGTTATATCTGGTGTTTTATTTCTTCAAAAGTTGTTTGCGTGATGATAATTTAAACTTTTATGAAGGCTAAAGGAGCTGTCCTTATATCTGGGAGCCCTGGATTAAATGATAAATTGGCAAGGAAAATTCGTGCCGCTAAAGATGTTTCCAGAGCATGCTCCATGGTTGCACATGGGCTACAACTTTTTCTTGAATCCTGGTATGCAGGAGAGCTGTGGAGAAGGTAACTTGTTTGTTTTGAACATTGGGAATGCTCAGGCATTTTGCTTATCTTATTATACTGCAATCACTGTCCTTTTCTTCAATATTTTGAAATGACATTGTTTGAACAGCTTTCGAAGCCACCCTCATTTCAATCGAATAATTGCAAGCCGCTTACAGCAACACGATGTGCAGAGTCTTGCAAAGATGCTGTCTGGCTTAAGCATAGGGAAGCAACCGTAAGCATATTCATCCTTGGCTGACTATTAATTTAGTTAGCTATGAGCCTATGACAATATTTATCTTGTATTTGATGCTTCAAAGGCGCAATGGAGATGTGTATTACGAGAACCCAATGAGCATATTTTAGTTATGTAGGTTCTGTTCAGTAAAAGTCAACACATATTTGCAAAAAAGTGTCTTTTTCCCCCCTTCCTTACATTTTCTCCTCTTCCTGCTTGACAGTTCGCTGTGGGAAGATTTGAAGAATTGCAGAATGCCTCTTCTGCTCATGTACGGAGAGAAGGATACTAAATTTAAGAAAACTACTGAGGCAATGATCAACACAATGTGCTCAGGGCAGGAAAAATGCAACAATATTCATGAAGTGGTTGAGGTTCCCATCACTGGCCATGCTGTCCATCTGGAGAACCCTCTTTCAATCATTTCTGCCTTGAGACACTTCATGACCAGGTTATCAATGTTGAATTAAGTTGTCAAATTTGGGAAGATCAGAACACCATGTGACGTCTTGTATTATGTACTACAAAGAAGAGTTACTAATGCAAGATAAGCCAAGCTATTCAAAAATTGATGCGTAAACATTTTAGCCAGACTTGCACGTGACAAAATTTATGTTTATAGATGGACTAATTCGTATTGAGGGATTCCTCAAGTATGAATTAGTCAACAAAATTTGACATCAGATGCTTGTGACAAAAGAAAAGGATTTTATTAAAATAAGTTTGTCGGGCTTGCCCAAATATATATACAATACAGAGTTAAATCATGCAAGTGATCAGGATTCCGGGGATGCTGGGGGACGGGGGTGATTGTGCGAAATGGAAAATAGTCGAACTTAGTATTTCAAAGGTTTATCACACACGCGCGCATATTCTAATTTAGAATAAGTTTCAATAATTTCAATTTCATTTCATTGAACTGTCGAGTCTAATTACAATTATTGGAATTTCTCAGCTGTAATTATTTTAACTGGATTTATCTGCAAACATTTTAATTTAGTTATTGTTGCATTTTTATTGTTTTACATTCTTAACATTTTTAAGTATTGTCATAAAAGCTCTAAACACTAAATTTTATTTGTTTAACTTATAAAAATAATATAAATATTAAATTATTTATTATATTAATTATTTTGAATTTATATAAATGCTTACATAAAAACGTCAGCCAGTCACATTCGGTCAATTTGAATGAAAAGGCTAGTCCAGAACATTTAAAACTTGAAAAATACAACCCCGAGGGGTTAGGTCAGCTGGTTGGGACTGTCCTAGTTTAACCACAGGTCTCGAGTTCGAGCTGTGGGAATGCAGCCCTGAGGAGCCAGAGGACGCCGACCGAAAGGTTCCTTGCAAGCCTTCGATCCGGATTAGTCTGGGGACGTTGTCATAGCTGAAAGACGCCTATTTCCCTAGGATACCGGAGGAGAAATCCAAAAAAAAAAAAAACTTGAAAAATACATCCGTCGTGTTCCTCGAAAAGCCCATCAGGAATTGCATCAATAATGTGATTTTCCAACGAAATATAGGAGAGCCAATTTCAGCAAGCGCACCATTGATCTTTTTAATATTTGGAAGATATTGATTGATGTAAACCTTTCTAGCTTCGCCATGGATTCTAAAGATTTGCTCAATATATAATCATCCTTCCCCCCCCCCCCCAATCAAGAATATACAATCAAAGACTAGTCTCTTTTGGGGCATAAAGATCAAACAAGTGGACATTGACTGCTCTCTCGAAAAGGTATTTTTCATACACATAGTTAAATATCGAATGCTCAAGAAATCCAACTATATATGTCTAATGAACTGTGCCAATTAAATGATCTTATTGGTAATGGATTTCTACTTTATGTACAAAGGATACAATGTTGAAAGATGACCCAAGGACCTTCATACAACACTTTCTTGTAGTGACTTTTCCACTGATCATCATTACTGGTAAAACATACCACACGAAATAGTTATTGGGAATACTCCCTTTAGTTTTCGATTCTTTGAAGAGGTAACATCAGCCAAAGTTGCAGTCATCCAAGTTTGACCCAACTTACTGGTTAGGCACACAATTAAACATCTTTGGCTGGCTATGATTGTATCGATCGATAACTATTAATATTTGCTTGGGAGAAAAAATTTAAAGCTTTTTTTTTTATATTTTTGTAGTTGGAAGAAATATACACATCGATTACATTTATTTATTTATTTAATATCGTTCACAGGGAATCATATGAAGAATAATGTATATTTTGTTTACTCTTGTATTTAATTTCTCTCTCTTTCCAAATGCTTCAAATTATACATTTATACCACATCATTTTGCGTCAACTGATTCAGATTCAAACGAAAGTGAAAATTAGTTGAGTAGATTGTTTCTCATTATTATTGGAAAAATGTTGTGTATTACTTTTCCTAAAATACCCTACATTTAGTGAGAGTATTAAAAAAATATTAAAAATTGAAAGTTCATATTCTATAATTTTTTCTTTTGGCAAAAAAAAGTACTGCTAAATTTTACACAAATTTAATTATTTATGGTCTTTACTAGATCCAAAAAGGCCGGGCATCAGATGTCAGAAAGCAAGAAATTTACAAAGCCAGCTAGTTATTAGATTGAAAACTCTGATGGAGAAAGTAAACACAGTTTGAATCCTACCTTGCATATGTTTATTAAAGGCCAAGCAGCGGCATTAATTCAAAGTTTGTGAGAAATTTAATGATCTGATAGACATAAATTATTCGTGAGCTTGATATATATAGATTTATATAGCTAATAAACTAAAAACTCTCCCGTGATTTGGTAAAAGAGGGGGGGGGGGGGAAGGAAAAAGAAAAGAAAAGGAACAACTCGTAGAATTATATATGCATGATTTGCACATCAATTTTGCAGATAGATTCTCAGCCGCCAGAAAGCTATCCTTTTTTACTGTTTTCTTTTTATCTTTTTCCGAACGCATCAGTCGGACGAAACAAAACAATGGTATCAAAGCCGAACTCGTACACAAATTAAGGATACAAGGTTTTAATATCCAAATGACAGTAAATCCTTCTCTTCCGCCGTAACCCAAGGCCTGAGACCTTTCCAAATGTGAAAAAAAAAAAAAAACAAATACAAGGTTCAATATGTGAAAAAAATTTAAAATTATGTGCAGCCAAGTTTACGGAGTGTTTCGTGAAGAGTTGAAGTTGAACTCATATCGTTCACTAAAAAAAAAAAAAAGGGACAAACCTTTTCATAGCAATATGATTTTTTTTCTTTGTTTTTTTTTAAAGATAGTTTGAAGTGAAAAACCACGTGAGGGATTCCTGTACGGGGCAATGTTTTTTCCCGGTGAGCCAAAGGGTATCACTTCTTGGTTTCAAAGCCTGGGATATGATGGAAGAGATAGATGGATTTCAAAGCTGTACTTATTAGCGGAGATTTTAACTGTGTTTGTTTTAATCTAACGGCAGGGGCTAATGGATCTAACGGCAGAAAATTAAAGGACTCAATAAAAAGGAAAAAAAAAGCTTAGGGACCTGATTTAAAATTGATAAAAATTATAAGAACATCTAAATTAGTTTTCTCTAAAATTTATGTTATATTTTGAACCCAATGGAGTAATATTTAGCTAGCTATGATTGCATCAATGGATAATTATTATATTTGTTTGTGAGAAGAAATTTAAATTTTTGTTATTATTTTTGTGGTTGGCAGAAATATACACGTCGATTAAATTTATTTACTTAATATCATTTACAGGGAATAATCTGCGGAACAAGGTATATTTTTTAAACTCTTTTATTTCTTTCTCTTTCCAAATGCTTCAAATTATGCTATATCATTTTGGGTCAACTGATTCAGACGGACTCAAGAGAAAGTGAGACAATGTTATTTCTCATTATTATTGGAAAAAAATATGTGGGAGTACTAACCAAGATAATTAATGATGAAACCGCACGGACAAGGACAGCAGCCATTTGAACAAAATATGTACTAAAGAGGCAAAAGACGGTTCAGGCAAACCGCCCGTACCACATTGATGCATGTTCAGATTGCCCTTTTGCTGCTTTCTTTTCCTCTTTTTTCCTCATTTATGTGAAGTCGGATGACACGTACCATCGTGTCAAAGCCGAACTCCTTTATTTCCATAATATATTAAAGCCCATAACCTTAGTACAGAAACTAACAGTAAAGCAGGATACAAGGTTTCAAGATTCCAATGACAGTAAATATAAGTAAACGTTAAATGGAGATATGCATGAAGTAGGTGATAGCAAGGCATAACCTTACTCTCCATTTTCAGGGTCCTTCGTCCTTCTTCATCTTGTCTCCTCGGAAGTGGGCCAAACCATACATGGTAAGCGGAACCAGAGTAGCCAACCAACAGAGGATGGGGATCCATTTAAGGGATACAGGTAAGTAACAACCAAGAAGAACATAATAGGAAAACATCATCAAAGCAGCTCCTGATAAGAGAATGAAAGTGGAACTGTTTCTGTAAGTCTTCCTTAGCAGAAAACCGTTCCACAGCAAAGCTGTGGCAAATGAGAGTACAATCACGACTATGCGTATCTCGGTTGTTTTAACTAGTGAGCTACCAGAGAGGACGAGGCCGAGTCCCATGGGAAAGGCAAGACCCAGTAAATGCTTCCCGATATCCCGCTTATCCACGATCTCCATCACTTCCAGGAACTTACTTGTGTCCCTTCTACTTGTCTCATCAGCTGATGAAGAGTTCTGTTGACATGGAGGGGAAGAAAGCCGGTCTTTACTGGCTTCTATGGATTCTGATTCTGCATTATCAGAAGCGCTCTTCTGTAGAGCTGATTCTGGGTGTTTGTCTTTAGGGTCGTTAAAAGGAGGAGGAGGAAGAGTATATGAACTCATCTGGATTGTAGAAGGGAAAAGTAGGGAGAAAGTTGAACCATGCGAATAAAACTGAGAGAGCAAAGTGATTTATATAGCCATCGAAACCATCTTCTTCCCTTCCCAGCATCTTTCTTTTCTCTTCCTTTTTTAACTATTAAATTAATATATTTCAAAACTATTTATAAAATAATTTTAAAAATATTTAGTATATTTAAACTATTAAAATTAAATTGTAATAGAATTTATTATTTATTATTTATTTATTTTATAATTTAATAATAATTTTAAAAAGATAAAATATTAACCTAATAGTTAAAAAAAGAGAAAAAAAGAGAGCAAGGGCGTGGGATGTCAAATTATGGGCATTATTTATTTATTTATTTATTTTTACCGGACAGCAACGCGGAATCGCGGTCAGATGCCACAATTATTTCCTATGCCAAAAGTGGCACATATGTGGCACATTTACTTTTCATTTTGGCAAAACCCCACATTGCATATTGTACTCTTTATTTTGGCACATTTGACAACGTCACATTGGCACATTATTTTGGGAGAAGTGCAGACACATTGGTACATTTACTGAGAAGCAACGCCTAGCATCTATCTCAGCGACGAAGGGTGGGAATAATTTCGCGGCCCAGAAACATTATTCTTTTAAGTAGGAAAATAAACCAGACGGAATTGCTTCTTTTACTTTGTATCCCAAAAAAAAAAAAAGGCTTCTTTTACTCCTATCTATAAATTTTAAATTTAGCGAGATATATGCTTTACTTTATAAACTTTAAATTTTGATTTGTTTTAATATTTAGTATTTTTTTTAAATTTATTCTTAATTATCTATTCTCTTTTGTTTTTGTAATATCTTTTTTTTATCATATTTTTCACATATTCTCTTTCATTCTTTTTATTTATTTATTATAAAGACATATTTAAACTTATTTATTATTTTTATGTATTTATATTCTTAGGCCGCCTTTTAAGTACTGTTTTAATATTACGTATTTTATTTATATTCTCTTTCACATATTTTAACGTATTTATTTCTGATAAAAAAAAACATATTTATTATTTTTAACTAATTTAAACTTATTGTACGGATTATTTTCTTAGGCCGCCTTTTAAGTGCTGTTTTTTTTTCAATCTGAAAAATATAAAGAATTTGAGATATTAAAAAAATATTATTTTCAATGAAAATTTTATTTTTCATATTCGTTAAAAGTGACATATTGATTTTATGCAAAATGATAGCTTTAGATTTCTTTTATATCAGAATTATTTTCTCTTTTTTATTTTCCTTTGTCTCAGCCGCCAATCCAATCCCCTCCCTCTTCTGGTCAACCTACCTCTTTGTGGTCATCAATCTGACGTGTTTTAATAGTTGACAAATTTCTCTAAAATATTCTTTTCTCACTTGAAGATACGACAGTCAGTGAAGTCGAATGGCGATAATCAGCATAACGAAGGATCTGGATCTTCTCAGTGTCCTTATTTTCAGCGGCCCTCAGGAGCTTAAAATCACATCCTTATAATCTCAACCGTTTGTTTATTTTCAGCTTTCAGCCAAATTCCTGGCCATCTGAGAAGACAGTGCTTGATGCCTTTAACCGTGCTCGACAACGACAGCTCATGCTCATCATAAACTATTGTCGGACCACTATGGCTTTGCGCAAAACAGTCTCATCATTTCATTCATGCCTGCATTAACTTCAAGAAACATTCTAAATAAATAAAAATTTAAATATGGATGAAGCTATTATACTTCCAGACAAAGCCAAAGAGTAAACAATAGGAATGAGATATACAAGACAAGTTTCGTGGCATTGCACTGTCAATTTTTTTTAACCCAGAACTTCATTTCTTTTTAAAATAAAAAATGACATTGGCTATGAAAAAAATTCGAAAAAGATACCATCTTTCATACAAGCAATTAGTTATTTTCATCTTCCTTTGCCTCTTGGAATGAAGACTCTGATTGTTGAACCCCTCTCCTCAAAATTGGTAACTCCTCGACTTGGACTACCTCTAAAATGAGGGAGATGGAGAAAATAAGAGGAATGAAGACTCTGATTGTTCATTTTGTCTCGACTCCGAAGGTAGCTTTTGGCTCATTGCTGAAAGGTGGCTTTTCAGCGCACAATTTTTGGGGACACAGTCAGCCCTCAGTCCTTTTTATTTCACTTTGAGATTAAAGAAACTAATGATAGAGATATGTCTTTTCAAATCTGTTATCCTTTTTAATGTTGCTGATGGAGGGCTCGATTTTGTCGTGCAGTAGCGCTATTTATATGGGCAAAATGGGGATAATCTGTGTGCCACAGGGTTCATTCTACCTTTTAACTCCTCAACTTATTTCATCTTTCACAACTTCTCTGAGAAAATGATTTTAAAAAAAGTTAAAAATTATTAAATACTAAATAATAAATGTGAACACAAATTTGTTATCATTTCAAAATTTAATATTGTCAACACTAAATAAAATATTATTATCAAACTTGATTTAAAATTCAGTAATTTTTAGCTTTTTCTTTTGTTATTTTTTCACTTTCTATTGACTCTCAATAAAATATTCACACTATACTACATCTTGTCTTAATTATAAAATTTTACTTATAAATAAAAAATAGATCTTATAATTAAAATCGGAAATAGTATTCGAAGTTGCAATGGGAGATGGCGAGATGCATCGATCTTTTGATACACCTTGCTCCATGTGCTATGTCTGAGTTTAATCGCCACACCCACACTGTTTCCCAATGTAACGTTATCTCTGTGAAGAAAATTCTTAAAAAAATACTTTTAAATTTTAAAATTTTAAATCAGTATTATTTATTATATTTTAATAATAATTAACTACACTTAACTTGACAAGCAAATAAAAACACAATTTTATAATACTTTTTTATTTGGGATTTTGACATTCAATAATTTGTTTGGGGGGAGATTTTCCCCCCATCCCTCTTTTACTATTCGTGTCACGGTCCCTTGTTTTTTCCTTTTTTCATGATAAGATCAACCTTTGAACGGTTTAGATTTACTTTTCTACAAAATATTTTTATTTCATTTAGAAATAATTAATATGCAAGTTTTTATAGTTTTAACCGGTTTTTAATCATACCCCTGTATTTTTTTTTATCAGGTCCTTATAATTTCACATGTTTTTATTCAGGTCTTTATGATTTTTTTTTAATCAGATCCTTATTGTTTACTTTATTTTTGATTAGGTCCTTATAGTTTTTATTTTTTATTTTATAAATAATAATATTCTGTAAATAATAAATTATTATAATAATCTTATGTTAATATTCTTTTAAATTTTAAGTTAAACATATATATTATTTATTTTTCAATTCTGATTTTTATAATTATAAAATTCCAATTATAATAATAAAATTTTCTAAAATCAGAATATAATTATAAATAATTTATATTTAAGTATAATTTATTATTCTGATTAATTATTAATTAGCAAAAAATTATATTAATTATTTTTTCCAATTATATAATTACTAATTTAAAAATAAAATTAATTTTAAAGAATAAAGTTAACAAATAATTTTATTAAAACCACAAAGGACATAATTAAAAAATAATAGGTGAAACTATAAGAACTTGATAAAAAAAATAAAGGGGCATAATTAAAAACAAGTAAAAGTAAAAGAATTTAATAAAAAAATTCTTATAGGGACCTAATTAAAAATTAGATAAAACTATAATAACCTGAAGATTAATTATTCCTTTCATTTATTAGAGTTTTAAACTATTTGTTTTTGGAATACAAACGGAAAAACAACAAAACAACAAGAATCAAGTTTCCTTTATCAATCTTCCTCTAAATCTTAAACCATTTTATATCAAGTTTTAATAGTTTGAATTTAATTACTTATTTTTCTTTTAATTATTTAATGTTTTGATAATAATTTTAAGGTTGAGGTCTATTTTTGTCCTCAAAATTTTTAGGAGCTATATTATCCATAAGTTTTTTTTCGAGGCAATGTCATTCTAGAAGTGTTAAAATAGGAGTAACATCGCTCTGCTTTAATAGATCCAAACAGTCAAATATAGCGGACCAATTATGTTGATGTGGCGCGTACATATAGGATCCAGCTCAGATTTTTTTTTCCACCTTAGATTTACAAGAAATTGGCTTGAACCTTATCTAAAGCTTGCTATAGCCTCTCTTTTCAGCCTCCTGATCTTGGCCATCATATTTAAAAAAAACTACAAATAGGCTAACATGCAGAGGTCCTCAAAATGCCAAAAATATGCATTTACAGAAAACAGGCCATAATAATATAAATAAATTCAAAATTATAATACAAAATTCAAAATTATCTAAAATACAACATACAAACTCAGATAATCTAATCAATCAATAAGATAATACCACATGCAACAATAGAACAATTTTTTATCACAATTACAATAATTTAGAACAAATAAAAGTATAGCTATCAATGGCAAATCATCAAAATTTTAAAATAATTTCTCCTTCTTGATCAAACAACTTCAAAAGAAAAAATCAAATATATAATATTATATCATAACACAATTTAATAAGTGAAAAGAATGAGAAATGTTCAAAGTTTAATGTTTGTGAGCGATTCTATACTCGCTGTATATTGTTACGTACGTGCATCTGCCTAAATTAAGCATTTTAAAAAATTTACAAAATAAAAAATTCATATAATTCATACAGATAGCCATTTCATCAAACACCATAACTACTACAAGAAAATATTTAAAACCACTCATTATTCTTCATAACTCATAGATATCATGAAAACATAAATCTAAATAATAGAAAATCAAAAACTCCTCAATTCCATTCTATTGATTATACATGCATTTGCCTTACCCACAAGTTACTTAAAAATCTAAATTACAATACAATCACAAGCTAGACTCCTAATTCCAACAGTTCATCAAACAACAATAAGCAACATATATGATCAATTAATCTTTAAAAAGACATCATACTTACTTATAAGTGAAGAATGCAAAATGAAGAGAGCTACAGACTACCAACAAGTGAGCTACAAACACACAAAAAAATGTGAATGAAAAAAAATACTTTGGGTCGGGGTTACGAGAAGTTGGACGTCAGGTGGGGATAGGGGAGTGGGGTTTGGTCGGGGTGGCGGGGTCATCCAAGGGTGGGGGGGATTGGTGGGCGTGGGGTCGGGGGGTGTCCACAGGGTGGGGGGGGGGGGGGGGGAGTGGGGACACAGTGGGAGGGCCACTTGAAGGCGTATGGGGGACAGGGGGGCCGGGGATGGGGACGGCGATGTGGGGGATGAGGAGAGAGTGTGCTGTTTTGGAGATAGGGGTGGTGTCGTGGGTGGGGAGATTGAAGAGAATGAAGAATGAAAGGTGTTTTGTGAGGAATGTGGATGGAAAAGAAAAAAAAAAAAGGAGCCATATTCGTGTGGTGGGGCGAATATGGATGCACATATTCGTCTGGTCAACATATAAGCACATATTCGTCTGGTGGGAATATGTGCTCCTCTTGAGAGCCATAGGGCAAATCTGGAAGATGCAGAAAATCAGCTTAGGTTTCTTATGCATGCCATGAAAGGGGTTAAAATTAGTTGCTTCTTATCTCTACTGAAGGGCTCGTTTTCGCGTTGGATATGGAATGAGTTGGGTATTTTGGTAAGTTGTCTAATCTGCATTGCGTATATAATTAAAGGTATAAAGCTGTTCCTGGACCAATTCATAACGGCTTAAGCTTTTAGGTGACCTAGGTCCTTGACAATATATAAAACTTCTCACTGCCTCCATTCTCTCCTCAAATCAGAGGGGACCATGGGGAAGTTCCTGAGTGGGATAGTTATGCTCAAGGACCCGTTAAGCAATAGTACAAAAGGTGACAAGGTCGGGCTGGGCAAATTCTGAATCCGATTGTATTGGCCAGGTCAGACTTGACCTGCATCCACTATAATCTAAGTGGAAGCTTCTTGGATTATTTAAACCCTTGCATGATGATAATCCTCTTCAAAATTAAATGTCAGCAATGACAATATTGATGTGCCTGTACTTTGTCCATAGTTCATGCTCCTTGTCCTTTGGGCATTTGTGGGAGAAGGCTTGTTGGATTTATAAGCCACTCCTGGACCTACATCTAACAAGTAAAACCATTTAGCGAACTGGTTCCTGGACAATACAATATCAATTTGTGACGTGAACAGGAAAAATGTTTAATATATCATATAGTTCTAAAGTTCTAGCCTTACTTATTTCTAAGGAAGTTACTTTTGTTGGATGTAGCAACTGTTTTGTTGTTTAAAAATCTCTGGCTTAGGTTGGTTTTTCATGTAACGAAGTTATAGTACTTGGATGCAGTCTTCTTCTATCTTTCCAAGTGTCAGATGTGGTTTGGAAATGGCCATCTTGAATGCTATAGCCAATGCAAGAGGGTCCAGTTTATTAGACATACTGCACTCCCAGACGAATGAAAAAGACAAATATCAAAGTTCAATGGAAGTTCAGGTTTGTGCTCCACTTGATTCCAATGGATCTCCGGCCGAAGTAGCTAACGTAGTTGCCGCGCTTGTTGAGGAAGGATACTCTGCAATTAAACTGAAGGTAAGTTAGTCTTGCAATGCTTGTCTGTTTCATACGCTGCAGCTCTTTGCTGCATGCTAAGTGGGCTGGTAAGAATTTAGAAGATGAAAGGCCAGTAAGTTGTAATGGTATTACAGGTGGCTTGATGGGGCGACCCTATTCACTCTGCTCTAATTATACAAGAAGTGAGAAAGAAAGTTGGTTGCCACATTGACATCCGTGCAGATGTAAACCGAAGATGGACTTATGAAGAAGCCATGGAATTCAGCTCTTTTGTGAAGGACTGTGGGCTGCAGTATATTGAGGTAGACTACAAAAACAGGACTCTTTTGGTAATACTAAGATTCACCATTCAGCTTTTGTTTTTGTTCCTCAACTTCCACTAAATTTTTTGTCTATGCATGTTTGGTATGGTATCAAACTGGATTTCTTAACTTCGTGACTAAATCCCTTTTGCAGGAGCCTGTTCAAGATGAAGATGACATGCTCAAGTTCTGTGAAGAAAGTGGCTTACATTCATGAAAATCATCTGGAACAGCTAGCGAAGTTTTCTCACACCAGAATAGTGGCTGTTGTGAGTAGACGTGCATTTTCCTTCAACATATGTTGTATAGTTATGCATTTCTTACCAAATAAAAATAGTAAAATAACGGTCTTGAATTTTTTTTTTCATATAGGAGAAATCTAACTTGCGTAAACAATATTATGTTTAAGGAAAAATTGTATATTAGGTCCTCTAACTTTGATGCAGGTTTCATTTTAGTCTGAGAAATCTGACATGATTTTTAAATAAAATTAAAGTATTAAAGTGAAATGTGAGAAATCTAACCTGCGTAAGTAATTAGGAAAATTATGGCCTTATCTTAAAATACTAACATGATTTTTAATAAAATTAAAGTATTAAAGTGAAATGTACCTCATAGTTAAGAGATCAAAGATTCATTTTTGCCTATGTTTAAATGCAGGGAGCAGAACTTCTATTCAAGGTTCTTCAAAAATTTTAAATACTCCCTAAAAAAGTTCCCCTAAAATGGCATGAGGTGACAAGTGCAGAGACAATTAGGAATAATACATTGATGATATCATCAATATAAAATGGCAACTCTTTTGTTTATCTTAGACTTGCAATTCTTTCAGGTTTTCAAGCCAAGCATTGTTGGTGGATATGAGAATGCAGCGTTAATTGCCCGATGGGCTCAGCAGCTGGGAAAGATGGCTGTTATCAGTGCTGCATTTGAAAGCAGTCTAAGTTTGTCTGCATATGTGCAGTTCTCTTATTATATTGATATGCAAAATGCAAGTAGATTCAGTGTCAAACAAGAAGGTGGTCCCGTCTGTAGATCATGGTCTGGGAACCTTTCATTGGCTTAAGGAAGACATAACGGCTAATCCCGTTTTAATAGGCCGTAATCCACAGGGTAAATTTATTGAAGCATCAGTGGCTGATGCTAGACGACTGTTAAAGAATTTTCGAGTCAACCAGAATGTGATCAATAATGTTGTAACCGAGGAGCAAGTTCGTGCGTACCAAATGACTGTAGAGCTTGACAATGTCTCTTGTCTCTTTCGAGTTCAAGAGATTGGACAAAAGAATGATGTAAGTATAGCAGTTTCCATAGATATTGCTAATAGCCTTGGTTCAATTTCCTTGAGATATTGAGCATAAAGTAAGTTGTAGCATATATTCCAACTTTAATCAATGGAACAAGCGGATGCAAATGAATAGGTATTGCTTTTTGTTCACTTTCTATTCCTTTCATAAGCTTCCTTGTGCTGCAAGAGCTTAAATTGATAGGAGCAAGCCAAACAATGCGTACTAAATAAAACATGCTAGGTTCCTTGAATGAATGGACTGGTAGTATGGGTATATTTTTTATCTATGCCTTGCGACTTTACTTTCTCACAGGCTGAATGGGATACACATTTCATGTTGTTTGGTGAGTCTACAGCCTAGTGTTAGGCCCAATTTCCTAGTTGGTTTGTTGGTATGATTTATTTCCATTCTTAAGAGGATCACATTAGGGTCATATTTTCAGATTTTGCTTGCTATGATTTTCCTAATTTGTTTTCCAGATTTTTCTCCTGGATTTTCTGATCAAATCAGTTAGCTTTTGTGGCTCCTAATTTTTATTAGCATTTTGTTCAATATGATTGAATATCTGAACAGAGTTTCTGGAAAATTTACATGATATTATTAGAGAACTAGAAAGAAAAAGGTTTTACTGCCATAAAAGATCGTCGGATATGAGGTCTCTGAAGTTCAAGAGTACAATGAAGGGAAAAAAGTGAAGGACTTGAGGCCCCTAAGACATGAAGAATGCATGTTCAAGCACATAAAATTGGATTCAATTGATAACTGAACTCAGAAAGAGTGAATCGGGTCCAGTTACTTTTTTTTTTGGGGTGGGGGGGGGGGGTATCGAAGAATGGAACCCACATCTAAAAGTTATAAGAAAAACGAAGGGTATGCAAGCTTGTAGTAATCCTAACCAAATAGCTTAAGCCATTTTAGTAAAATGGACAAGTGCAAGCACACGCCTATACAAAAGTTGATAATGCTAAAATTTCTTTGAATATGGGTAACATGCTCTATCTTTGTAGATCAATACAGCCCTTTATGACGTACATCTTTTTCCTGATAACTGATTGTATCTTTTCAATTTCTAAGATGTAATTTATGAGATGATTGTTCGATTGTCTTCAAACAAATTAAAACCTAGTAATAGGGACATAGCTTACCTGCAAGCAAACTTCGATTTTCATGTTGATGCTGATTCAATCTGATTGATCCCATTTAGGATAATGTTCTGGCATTTCTTCCTGGTTTTCTTGGGACTGGCGATGACTGGATTGCTATCATGAAGGCTATATCAGGATCAGCAAGGTGCATCTCGGTCGATCTTCCTGGTCATGGACAATCAATAATAAACACCGTAAAAATTCCTGGACAGGAACCGTGTTTATCTCTGGGGATAATTTCTGGTTTATTACATAAGCTGATCCATCATGTCACGCCAGCAAAGGTTACTCTAGTTGGGTATTCAATGGGAGCAAGGATTGCATTATACATGGCATTGAAATTTGGTTACAAGTTATGGGGCTATATCATATCTGGTGTTTTATTTCTCCAGAGTTGTTTGCGCGATTGATAATTTAAATCTTCATGAAGGCTAAAGGAGCTGTCCTACTATCCGGGAGCCCTGGGTTAAATGATGAATTGGCAAGGAAAATTCGTGCAGCTGAAGATGATTCCAGAGCATGCTTCATGGTTGCACATGGGCTGCAACTGTTTCTTGAATCCTGGTATGCAGGAGAGCTGTGGAGAAGGCAACTTGTTTGTTTTGAACATGCTCAGGCATTTTGCTGATCTTATTATACTGCTATCACTGTCCTTTTCTTCAATATTTTGAAATGACATTGTTTGAACAGCTTTCGAAGCCACCCTCTTTTCAATCGAATAATTGCAAGCCGCTCACAGCAACACGATGTGCAGAGTCTTGCAAAGATGCTGTCTGCCTTGAGCATAGAGAGGCAACCGTAAGCATATTCATCCTTGACTGACTATTCATTTAGTTAAATTTATTTTATATTTTGAATTGAAGGGAGTAATATTTGGCTAGCTATGATTGCATTGATGGATACTTATTAATATTTGTCTGAGAGAAGAAATTTAAAGTTTTTTTTATTTTATTTTTGTGGTTGGCAGAAATATACACATCGATTAAATTTATTTACTTAATATCATTTACAGGGAATAATCTGCGGAACAGGGTATATTTTGTAAACTCTTTTATTTCTCTCTCTCTTCCCAAATGCTTCAAATCATGCTATATCGTTTTGTGTCAACTGATTCAGACGGACTCAAACGAAAGTGAAACAATGTTATTGCTCATTATTATTGGAAAAAATATGTGGGAGTACTAACCAAGCTAATTAATGATGAAACCCCATGATAAACCCATATTTTACTATCCTAATTTGTGAGATTATTGGAGTTTTTAGTATGTTTTGTTGGTTAAATTGCATAAATCTTGGATATTCTGTGATTACATAATATTACAATATTTTATATGATTTTTGCAGGAGTAATGAGGAAAATTGCCAAATTTCAGAATTGAGTAAAAAGGACCAGCAGCCAGAATTACAATAAAGGACCAAGCAATTGACAAAATGACGGAGAGAACAATAGACCAATGTTATGCGTTTTACTTGAGAGAGAACCAGATTGGGAATTTCACCGGGTCATGAAGGATTCATCGGATTCACTCACTAGACACTGGAAGGGGATTTCGACATCACTCAAATCACTCTAACGATCGCCCTCTTCCTCCAGTCACTTCATCCGCCTCCACTGTCGCAACCGGAGATCACCTCCTACTCACTCCTTTCCCTCTCCATCTCCATCTCCCTCCATTCTACCTTCAATCACCGGCCTCTCTGATTCGATGACTAATTATCTTGTGGAGCTCAGTAGAGCTGCTGGACGATGAGAGGCTGAGTGCTTTCTGTTCTCCGAGAAGTGTAGCCGAGCTTGAGTCCACATGCTAAATAGGGAGTTTCCTTATTCTTAATTTCCAGTCTGGATCTGTAACTAGTTGGGCGAGTTGTTCTTCTATGTTGTAGCCTTCAGGAGTTGATAAAGAATTTTATGTCGCTGGATTTCTTTTTGAATCTGTTTAAGAATTAATAGAATGATAATTCGTTTGCAATATCGAGTTGAAATTGCTCTCTCTGATTTAGCATAGAATAAGGCTCTTCATTTCCTTTTTCCGCACTCACACCTATTGCTTCTGCACAAGTTTCCACTGATTTGTGTGATAATTCTAATGTTGATGTGCTGGTGGGAAATATTTCTTCTACTTCTGGAAATAATGAAGATGCTACTAATTTTAATGAGCTTGAGAAAGGTTCTTGTAGAGTTTTGACAGATTCTAAAGCTGTCATGAAGAATGGAACTATGGCTAGCTCTATAAGGAAGAGTGAGGAACCTAAAGAAGAAATTTCTAAGCAACCTAAAGGGATCAAGCTATTTGGTTTCAAAACAAGAAGAAGGCATAGATTAAAAAGGTTGAAGCAAAGGCCATTACACATCATGCCAACAATCCAAGAAAGTGAGGAGGAAGAGCAAACACTATCAATGGGGCTTGTTGGTAATTCTCTTGAACCTACTGGTTTCCATACTTGTGAATCCATGATTATTGACATTCCTTTTGAGCATGAATCTTCCATAGCTACAAATGATATGAGTGGTGATAAGTCTAATCATGAGCCCTCTTCTTGTGCTAATGACATTAATAGAGATGCTTTAGAACATGATGTGACCGAAACTAATTCTCTTGAGCATGATATGATAAAATCTGATCCAATTTCCTTTTCTTTTTTTTCTTCTCCCCTTGTTCATGTGAGAGTGATGTGTGTTGCATTGATTGCTTGTCAATTGATGGCCTCCTTTCCACCTCACATGCATTTTATTTTTACTTTTCTAATTCTTGTAGTGATCTTATTTCTTCTTTTTCTAGTAATGATGGTCTTGGGAAAGGCTTGTCTGATGATTTTGCAGAATTATATGAAGAGATTAACACCAGAATGCAAGCTGGAACTGAGAAAACTCGTGGAGGCAACAAGCTTAACCCTGAACACCATAATTGGAGAATAGAACATGTGCAGCAATGCCTATGGCGTCTTCAATTGTGCAATCTGAGGATTTCCAAGCTTTCTGCTCTATCAAAGAAGAAAAGCCCAGATCTGAAACTCATGAACCTAAGGGCCATTTTATTGACTCTATTAGCATTAATCCTTCTTTTACATGTCATGATAGTAATGAATGTTTGCATGAATATGATATATCATTCATTGATGAGTTACCTAGTGAATCTGCACTCAGAATTGAAAATTCCTTACATAGAAAAAACATTGATCTGCTTAGGCATACTAGAGCTAGTCTTGAGTGTTTCACATTCTTGCCACATGATAATAACCATGATCAAGGGTCTTTCTAGCCTATACTTTAATGTGACCTCACACCGGACATTAAGAAATTGTGTAGTATTGAATATGATCTCTTTAAATTTGCTTTTGGTCTAAGTGACTGTGTCTCTAATCTAAGTTGGAGTCCTAGGCACATTAATGATTCTATGCATGAGACCCTCTCATGTAACTTACCAAGAGATATACTTAAACATAAGCCACTTCATTTGGTTTATATGATTTCTCTTGATTGTATTAATGCTGTTTCTGGTCTTTTCTGGCAGAAACTTGATGGCATTGGATTCCAAGAGAGCCAACAGCAACCATATATCTTAGGACCGCCTCCAATTGATCCTGAACCTCCACCAAAGAAGGATGGTGAGAAACCCCAAGCCACATTGCTGAAATTCATGATTCTCATCCAGGATGAGAATTTCTGCTTCAAGAGCCTAAGGAGGTTTCGATTCTACGGTTGTCCCTTTCCTTCCCCTAATTTCTTGATTTACTTGAAATATATTATATATGGAATTGACTGTTTAACATAAGTGTGGGGGAGGGGACTGGTCTAGTAGTAAAAGTTTAGTGACATGGCTTAGGCTTGGCTCATTTCTCTTGCTCCTATTTGCTGTGCAAATTTGGTTTTCCCTATTCTGTTATTTCTTTTACATTGAGGACAATGTTTGTCTCACGTGTGGGGGGAATGTGTAATATTCTGATTGCTTTCATTGCTGTCATGGAATTTAATTGAACCTTGAACACATTCTTTTGAATACTGTTAAAGCTTGTTCAGGTTTGAATTGCTTGTTTAATCAATTAATTCTGGAAAATGTGCATCATGAATTAATTTTCTCATGCATTAAGTTCAATCCTCATGCAATTTATCCTTGGTGGGTGGATGTAGATGAATAAACCAGTTGGAAGGAAATTTTGGGCCTTAATTTATTCCTAAATTGTGTGTGATGCCATGTAGTTTGGTAACTTCCTGGAACTTGTCTCAATCCTTAATTCAAGACCACATGAGCTCTTGGAATTGTGAAGATGACAAGGGCATTTCATCCAAAACCCTTTTGACCCAAGCAGCAGCCTATACACATTAAATCCATTGCTTAAACCTTTGAACCCTTCACTATTCTTTCAATTTCATCCATAATTGATGAACCCTGCACATAAGTGAGTGAAGGATTTACGAAAAGGATGAGCTGAATTGAATCTGAGTTAGTTGTTTTCCTTTTAATGGTTGTATATTCGTTGATAATGATCTGTGCATGACTGGGACTGATTATGATCCCTTTTACTCTTGCTACTAGATTGCTACCATATAGAAAAAATATATTTTTGAAAAAAAAAAGAACCAAAAAAAAAAGAGAGAGGAAAAAGAAAGGATCCTGAAATGGGAAAAAAAAAAGAGAGGAAGAAATAAAATTTAAAAAAAAAAACAAAGAAAAAAAACAGAATTGAAAAAAAAATGGAGAAATAAAAGTTGATCGAGTGGCAAGAGTGAAGGAGTCCTTTCATATTAATTTTTATATTCATTTAGCTGTATTGAGTAACAAAATTTGATTTGTGCACAAGACTCTGAGCCTTGGACAGAACCATGATGCATGTGCAGTGTTCTATTAATCAACGGCATTCATTTCCATTTCCATCATTTGGCTTTTCCAACATTACAACCCTTGCAAAGACCCTTTGATTCACAAGACCTTGTAGCATATTAGTGGTGGAGATGTAGAATGGTTACAAGCCTATGGTGAAGCCTAAACTAGATGGTCTTGAGAGAAATAACCTTCATCAATGAGAGTGAGAGAAACACTTAACCTTGTGAGGAATCCTATCTTCTACTTGCTTTCCTTGGTTGAATTGCACGATTACGATTGATCTTTTAGGATGGGACTGTTTTTGGATTGATGGCATTTGAAGGAATGATTGATAAACACAAGTAGTTCATTCTTGAGCATGATTTAGCATTCTTCATTAGCAATGTGTTTGAGATTCAATCTTATTTCATTGTTTTGCCCGGAGTGCAAAAACCTAGTGTGGGGGAATTTGATAAACCCATATTTTACTATCCTAATTTGTGAGATTATTGGAGTTTTTAGTATGTTTTGTTGGTTAAATTGCATAAATCTTGGATATTCTGTGATTACATAATATTACAATATTTTATATGATTTTTGCAGGAGTAATGAGGAAAATTGCCAAATTTCAGAATTAAGTAAAAAGGACCAGTAGCCAGAATTACAATAAAGGACCAAGCAATTGACAAAATGACGGAGAGGACCATAGACCAATGTTTTGCGTTTCACTTGAGAGAGAACCAGATTGGAGATTTCACCGGGTCATGAAGGATTCATCAGATTCACTCACTAGACACTGGAAGGGGCTTTCGACATCACTCAAATCACTCTAACGATCGCCCTCTTCCTCCAATCACTTCATCCGCTTCCACTGTCCCAACCGGAGATCACCTCCTACTCACTCCTTTCCCTCTCCATCTCCCTCCATTCTACCTTCAATCACCGGCCTCTCTGATTCGATGACTAATTATCTTGTGGAGCTCAGTAGAGCTGCTGGACGATGAGAGGCTGAGTGCTTTCTGTTCTTCGAGAAGTGTAGCCAAGCTTGAGTCCACATGCTAACTAGGGAGTTTCCTTATTTCTTAACTTCCAGTCTGGATCTGTAACTAGTTGGACAAGTTGTTCTTCTATGTTCTAGCTTTCAGGAGTTGATAAAGAATTTTATTTTGCTGGATTTCTTTTTGAATCTGTTTAAGAATTAATAGATAATTCATTTGCAATATCGAGTTGAAATTGCTCTCTCTGATTTAGCGTAGAATTTGACTGTGATTGCTGATCGAGTTGATTCAGTTCTCATGGTGAATTCGAATGTTATTCCAAGGCAATGCATGGTCGTGGTTGTCATAGAGAGATTAGATTGTTATATTAATTGATTCTTAGCCGAATGATTTTATACTTACCTCTGGATTGCTACGGTTGTGGAATCTGGGTGGTGGATGAGCTAACGAGTTGTTGGTTCAGTCTTTTAATTCGGTTTCACTCCAACATCACAATCGGACCAGGAAGGCAGAGCACATTTCTAGAACACTCTTCCACATTTGATATTCTATCACTTTTTCATTTCACACCATCTCATTTAGATGAATCTAAAAATTATAAAGATTTATATTCTAAAACCAGAAAATACAATAAATAATTGTTCATTTCCTTGCAATCATTAATTTGTTAGGTTGTGATATATTGGATTAGCTAGGAATCTTCACATCATTTAGGTTTCTTTGTGAATGACCTAGGTTAGGTTACTATTTTATATAGTTTTTAGTTTCTTTGAAGAGTCTCTACCGCAAGGCTTTTTCACCGCACGAACAAGCGCAACAACAAAGTGAACGAAAGAGGGTTTAGGCAAAGTAGCAAACTGTCCGGTAAGAGAGAGAGAGAGAGAGAGAGCCCACATACGACACATGTTCTGATTCACTTTTTACTCTCTTTACTAAGTTCACCCAAGATCGACAGTAAATATGGAGATAGCTGGGGCTAGCCTTATTAAGTTCACCCCCTAAATGGACTTTTTCAGGGTCAAGTAAATACAGTAAATATGGTGAATGCAGTAAATATGGTAAATTACCATATGGTGAATATGGAGCTGGCGACGGGATATGGTTAAATATGAATATGGTTTCACCCTCCACTTTCAGGGTCATGCTTCATCTTGTCTCTTCGGAAGTTCTCTTCGGAAGTGTGCCCAACCATGCATAGCGAGTTTTCAGGGTCATGCTTCGTCTTGTCTCTTCGGAAGTGAGCCCAACCATACATAGCAAGTGGAACCAGAGAAGCCAGCCAACAGAGGATGGGGATCCATGTAAGGGATAGAGGTAAGTAACAACCAACAAGAAAATAACAGGACAACATCATCAAAGCAGCTCCTGATAAGAGCATGAAAGTGGAACTTTTGCTGTAAGTGTCACGGAGCAGAAGGCCGTTCCACATTAAAGCTGTGGCAAATGAGAGTATAATCACGACTATGCGCATCTCGGTGGTTTTGACGAGTGAGCTACCAGAGACGACGAGGCCCACTACCATGGGAATGACAAGAGCCAGTAAAAGCTTATCCAGATCCATGATCTTAGGATTGGATGTAGTACTGTTGGGCTGCTGGGAGCGTGAAGACGAAGACGCAGAGGAGAGAGGTGAATTGGATTGTGATTCTGGGCAAGAAGGTGGCATACCTGTATTATCAGAATCGCTCCGTGGAGTTGATTCGTCAAAGGGATGCATTTATAGTAGATTAACAACTTTTTTTAATTTTATTTATATTTAATATACATACTTTTTAAAAAGTAACTACTTATACTATAATATATTATAATAAACGAAGAATAAAATAATATATTTATGTTGAAAATTAAATAAAGTAATTTATAAATATAACTAAAAATAAATTTCAAATTTAGAGAAAAATATGGTTCATGTTATAAACTTTAATTTAGATTTGTCCTAACATTTTTCTTTTAATTTTACCCTTAATTATCTAATTTTCTATCATTTGTTATACTCTCTCTTATCATATTTTTATTTTTTCTTATTTATTATAACTTTATAAGAGTATATTTGAAAATAAAAAATATATATTTTTATATATTTTATTATTTTTAACTAATTTGAACTCTGTTAAGGGTAGAGTGCCGTCCCACAGCACTACCCATTGTTAGTTAGAAGCATTAAATGTGACAATGATAGAGTTGATATGGGATTTTTTAGAAGCATTAAATGTGACAATGATAGAGTTGATATGGGTTTTACGGTGTAGATATTTGTCCTGGAGTGTCCAAAAAATGGGGACTCTGTCCCTTGTGATGCCAGCACAATGCACATAGCAAAAGTGAATATTTAGTGTATTTTTTCTCAGTTTATGTTAAGATTTTCTTAAGTTTTGTCAATCTGAAAAATATAAAGAATTTGAGATATTAATATATTTTTAATGAAAAATTTATTTTTGATATTTGATAAAAGTAATATTATATTAAATGATAACTCATCTCGCGCGTTCATACCTATGGAACGCAACAGGCCAATTATGCCGCTAATAGAGCATTGATCCAAGTAGAGCATGAAAATTGGTGGACGAAGGGTGGAACGGGATGGTAGCTGAAGTGGGACCCACAGAATCTCTTCACAAGGGACAGAGTCCCCTCGTCACTTTTAAATCCAAATCTGATGCGGGGCTGAGCATTATTGCTTTGTGCTTTTAACTAATTTAAATTCATTTTTAGGGTTATTTTCTTAGGCGGCCTTGTAAGTAATCTTTTTTTTTCAATCTGAAGAATATAAAGAATTTGAGATATTAAAAAATATATTATTTTGATTGAAAATTTTATTTTTCATATTCGTTAATTAAAATGATAGCTATAAATTTCTTTTATATCAGAATTATTTTCATATCCGTTAATTAAAATGATAGCTATAAATTTCTTTTATATCAGAATTATTTTCTCTTTTTTTATTTTCCTTTGTCTCCACCAACCCAATCCCCTGCCTCTTGTGGTCAACCTAGCTCTTTGTGGTCATCAATCTGACCTTTTTTTAATAATTGACAAATTTTCTCTAAAATATTCTTTTTATTTCACTTGAAGATACAATTGTCGCTGAAGTCGAATGGCTATGATCAGCATAACGAAGAGTCGAAGACTCTCGCTCTCTCTCCGCTCTGTGTGCAAAGCGGCAATGGAAGATCAAAGGAATACGCTTCCAGTTGAACGCAAGACCCAATTAATTAATTCAAGAAAAGTAAAAAATTATTAAATTATTTTAAATTATTTATATTTATTATTTTTTTATATTAATTTGTCATACTTATAAATTAATATATAATCTAATGATTCATATAATTTTTTAGAGTATACAATATCTAAATAATTTAATAATTTATTTAAATTTTTTACATTAGTTAATTAAATTTTATATTAATAATCGGTAGTATCATTTACTTTAGAAAGACAAACTGAGGCCGGAACAAAGAGAATATTCAAGAGGTGAACCAAGTGTCAGCGGCCCATGTTTTTCTTCAAAAGGTGTCTTGCACATTTGGGCCCAAATGTGAAAGTCTGGCCCTATTTCCCAAAACTATGCTTTGTAATTGTTAATTGTATTTGGCGTTCAAGTTTCGAAATTATCTCCACTTGATGAAGGAAATGTACCATGGGCCCCAAGAATGTTCTAAATAAGGCCGAGCATGCAATCCGGAATCTACCCGCCCACAATCTGTAAAAATTGGGCCCGTTTGAGCCCATCCAAAAATGAAAATGAACGGGTAGGCTTAAACAAGCTAGTTTACAAAATAAATGGACGGGCTACAAGTAACAGGCACAGGCTGCCCGTACCTGCCCATTTAGTTTTTTAAAATAAAAATATAGATAATAGATCAGATATGGGGCTTAGGAGTTAGGACCGACAAACTACAAGTCCAGTCTAAGTGTCTAGCAATCAGATTCAAGGCCCGCTCCATTTCAATGCTCTGTCCATCACTCCATGATCTCTAGCCTCGTCCCACGTCTCTCGACTCACGGCCTCTCACCGTCTCATAGACTCACTCACTCATAGCAATCACAGCTCACCCACCCCACACCAGCACGCCCACTTGCTCTGCTAGTCACTCTTCGCCCTTCGGTGTTGCCCCTTTGCGTCTCACCCTGTCTTTCAAGTTTCATCTTCGCCAATTTGCCAGACGCCTAGACACAAATCACTCTAGTTCACAATTCGCCAGTCGCGCAGATACAAAGTCCCTTTCCCTCTTCTAGCTAGATCTTTAAGTCTTTCTTGCCAGTTCGAGGGTCCTAGCTCGGCAGCTCGATCTCTGTCTCTCACTCGATAAGTTTCAGACTTTTAGGTAATAACTTCACCCGGTTTCCTCTATGAATGCTGATGTTGTCTCCTTTTCAAAATGCATGCTCCTTCAGTCCTTTGTTTGAATATGGGCAGTGCCCACTTTTAATTGTGGTTGTCCTCTTTTGAAGCTTGAACATTAGAAATCTATAATGATGGTTTCTGAATGTATGGACTATGGAGAATAGATTTTGATTAATGGTATTATGATTTCCATGTCTTTTGAATTCAAATAAATTCAAGTGGCAGGTTTTATTTTCTTAAACAGGTTCCTGTAACCTGTTGAAACCCGCTCATTTAAATCAGTCGGTTTAACAATGGTTACGTGCGAGTACGAGCTAGCCCATAACCATTAACACTTAAACTGGGCGGCTACGGGTTTGGGGCCGGGCTACCCAACCCACCCGTTGCTCAGCTCTAGTTCTAAACACTTTTGTTTTTGTGCGTGGTAAAGGAAATTAAAGATTCAAGAGACGATAGGTTAAATATTAATATTTGGGCGACTAAAGGCATGATCCTTGAACCATCAAGGCTTTTGTTCTTGGCATCTTTTGTATTTTTTTCATTTGGTTTTTTTTTAAATTCAGTTTTTTAGTGTCTTAATATGATATTGTACAATAGTTTGGAGCTGCCATGGTTATTGCCTTTGCAGCTTCACTCTCTGGGTATCTTCTAAGTCATCCTAAGCCAAGGCTTGCAGCCACAGTGGAGAAGATTGGTTTCTCTTTTGCAATGGTTTTCTTTTTCTTTTTTTTTTTGTGTGTGTAATGAACAAGGCTTTCCTGTTAGAGAGTTTGTCAGGAAGGTCATAGGATGGCTGGCTCGCTTGGGCTTTGACCATGTTACCTTTCCTCATTTTTTGTGTAGCATGAAACTATGAATTGATCCTTCATTTGCGGGGTCTATGGCCCAAAACCCTGCTTATGTTCCAAGTCCAGGTAAAAAAGAAGGGTGGTGTCAGCTCTGGACAGGTAATATAAGACGCAGCCAAATTTTATATAACATAATAATTGATAAACATATAAAATAAATCTCATAGTGAAGACTAACAATAACTCTCAAATTATATCTTATATTAAATGACAGAGGAATATTATTTATGTGAAAAATTGGCATCGAGTTCTAACTTACACGTAATATTTTAAAAGTTAGGCGAGACATCAAATTAGAAAGGTGTCGAGTTCTTATGATTAATTGATTAGGGGTCGGACTAGTAAAGTAATAATTAAATTAAAATTAAAATTAAAATTATATACAACTATAATAATATATGTGTGTGTGCCAGAAAATGTAAGGCCATGCTCGCAATGAATTTTTTAAAAGAAAGTAGATATGATAGTACGAGATGCACATGGATGCTTGCTACTCACTTCAATATTTTTATTAGTTTCGATATTAATTTTTCTTCTGATCATCAACTAGGTTCTTTGTTTTCCAATAATTACTTTTATATATTATTTTCTTTTCTTTTTTGAAAACGCCTATAAAGTGGGGAACAACTTATTTTTCAATGGCATGATTGTAATTATATTGAAATTCAAAATCATGCCTTCATTTTGAACAAATTCCTAATTAGGCTAAGAAAGCTAATTAGATATTTATGAATGTTGTTAAAAGACCAAAATATCTTTCTATAATTAAAATATGAACTGTTGCTTTTATATTTTCTTCCTTTCAAACTCTTTTCTTAAAATATGAAAATAAAAAATTATAACAGTGTCCTCAATCCAAAATTCATAAAAAGTACATTATCTGAATAAGTTTTTCACTCTTAAAATGTACGTGTGTTTTATTAAAAAAAATGTACATGTTTAATAAAAAAAGTTGTATGTGCATGCATGTATTATTAAGTATATGGAGGATGGATTAATGTTAAAACTAAGCAGAAATTAAACCCATCCAAAATTAAAATCTAACGGTGACCTATATTATTACAATGATGAAGGTGCTGGACTAATTATTAATGTGAATCAAGAATCGTGTATTGTAATTTCTTGTCATCTATTAAAGATTTATTACTTTTAAAATTTTAGGAAAATCCGGCAAAAGAATTTAGGAAAAGAATTTGTAAGGAAGAAAAATATAAAAATATTAATAACTCATATTATAATCATAGAGGGGTATTCTAAACTTTTAATAATATTTATAAATTTCTAATCAGGCTTCTTGGCCTGATTAGAGATTGGTTCAAAGTATAAGTCTAATTTTAGATTTTAAAATTTCGGTTGGATTTAAATGAGATTTTTCCTCCTTTTGAGAAAAATTTCATAAAAATAAATTTGAAATTATTAAATTTCAAATAAAAAATTTGTAACAAATTGTTTTTTTATTTTTTAGTTTATTGTTGTTAAAACTTATTAAGGTGTTGTTATAAAACATGATCTGAGATTTAGTAACTTCAAACTTTTTTTGTTGGATTCTCTATTTTTCTTTTTACATTTTTTCATATTTAAAATTCTTTTTCAAATTTGGCCAAAAAAATTCTTTTCAAATTAAACTCCTAAAACAATAAACCTCGCATGTTCTGCGAATGATCATGAGGGAGAGCGTTATTGATTGGTGAGTGCTTTTATCTAATACATATCACTGAAAAATTGGATAAAATCACTGTGCTCATATACTCCCATCATGAATATAAAAACTAGATAACTAATTTAAAATATTTAAAAAATTAGTCAAATTAATTATTTGTGATAAATATATGTTGATTTTTTAAAATTATTTTATTTAATCGTATACATCAATACATTGGGATTATTTATTGATAGAAATTCTTTATAATCAATAGGGACATCATAAAAAAATTATAAAATTAAGAGACAAAGTTAATTAACGTTTTGCATTTAATTTTTATATTTAAAACAGGAAGTAACGTATACTTTTTACTTTTGGTCTTGTTTAATACGCAAGATTGGATTTTGATGGATTGGGAATGTGAATGGGAATGGGATTGAGGTTTTAAAATTACTTTTGGTACGAGTTGATATTTAGAGGGAATGTTTTAATTAATTTTATTTTAAAATCAAGTAAATATAAAATTTTGTTCGGTTTTTATTTTAATCCTAAATATAAGATTCTAATCTATTTTGTTTATCATATTTATATTTTTTTTTCAAGGTAGTCTTTCTAATAATAATAGTTCTAGCCACTATACTTGATTAATAAGAATATTTTAGAAAAGATAATACGTATTTATTATAAATAATTAACTTAACTTATTTTTTTAATCTCTTTAAATTAATCAATTAGTTCTTTTAATTAGGGTCAAAAGTAGAACAAATTATGAAAAGACGGTAACATAGTCAATATTCAGAAAACAGCCTAATCTTCGCCCCCGGGGGGGGGGCTCTAGATCTACGCTTAAATTACTCTTCTGCTTCTAGCTCAAAATCTTCGGCTCCATTATCGATTTAGGGATTGAAACATTCTCTCCAACATTTTATCAGCAATCACACACCTCTCAAAAGGATAAGAACAAATCAAAACGTAATCCTTCTCACTGTCAAGACCCTCCTTGCTCAACATAGTGGAAGACGAAGCCAATTCCTCCTGCCATTCAAGGAAAAGCATGAAGGTGCCTTAACATTAAATGACTATAATGTTGAGAATAGCTCAATAGCCTAAATCTGAGGAAAAGGGTATAAAATGGAAAAAGAGAGGATAGAATCTAGGGAGGCTACAAAGACTTGACGTTGAGGGAGGAAGATGACGGTGAGATGGAAGCCATGGTGGCAGTAAACAATGAGAGAAGTTAAGCGAGAGCAACGAGAATCCCAACGATAATGGAGATAAATGAGAATGAAAAGGTTTGACAAAATTTCAGAAGGATTCTTTTGTATGAAACCTATCATAACTAGAATAATTTTGTCCCCAAAATTTTCAATTTCAGGACAGCCTCTTCAGTACCTGGGGGATGGGTGGATTTGAGCAGTCCCACCCGTATGGTAATCCTTAATCTCTAGTTAATTTCAATTCCTCGTACCAAACATTACAAAATGAGTAATACCAGTGCCGGGCCTAGTACCAACCCTCTCAATATCAGGTACCAAACGCGGCCTTAGTGTTGGCAGTCATAATATATACGACTGAAGCTGTTCAAGCATGCTAAGTCCATCAATCAGTGACTTGTACTTTGCATATTCCGACACTTCTATCAATTTCACATCATATACGCATTCCGAATTTCTCTGGCGAAGGACAAAGCCTCCTAAGTTATTGATTTTTCTTGGTATCACAGAAGTTTTATATATTTATTTATAATAAATAAATATTATTTTAGTTAAAATACTCATATATATTGAAATTACTAATTGATGGAACTTTTAGGTGTGTAATCATCGTAACGATTATTTAGAAACAAAATAAATAAATATTAAAAACCAGATGAATTGATGTTTTATTTTTAATGTTAAGTTGAATGTCTAATTAGTTTTTATAGAATGGAGGTAGTGTTATATTTATGCTTTCTTATACTTGACTTGCGTATCTAAATCCTAGATAGTTATACTCCTGCATGTCACTTTGAATGGGTACCAAAACTGTTTTAGTAAATCAAGTCGTGTTGAAACTCATCACCTCAAAGCAGAATATGGGATCCCACAGCATCAACTGTAGGCCTCTTTACTCCGGTTGCTGCTTTGTCCCCGAGGAATAAATAAAAGTTTAAAGAGGGATGATGATGAAGCAAATAATAAAAGAGATCCCGGCAACGTCGCTAGCCATTATCCTGGTACTAACACTAAAGTCAAGCAAATAATCGAGTAATCTGCAAAGTGACTTTATCTAGAACATTCATGCTCACTCAGCTTGGTTAGAAAGTAGAAAACTGCACCAACTAGAGTTTATACCAGCAGATAGCAAGTTTTCGTTTGTATAGTTAAATGGAATTTGATTCAGATCAAAGATTGTGATGATGACTGGGAGGAAGAGCCAAATATGGACTCTGAACTGTGTGGTGGGAAATTAAGCCTAAAGTAGTTCCATCAGAGATCTTCTTCTTTGGGATTAATCTAAAGATCCATGAACTTATGATTAGTTAGCACCTATCATTTTCAATATGGTGCCCTAAACCAAATATGAGGTTATTAATATCGAATAGGGACCTTTTGAGTTTTGACCATAGGAACAGATAGTGCGGTTAATTACTACTTAGTGCCTAAGTCCTAATAATGCCCCACCTTTCCCTTTTTCTTTTTCCTCTTTCCTTTATGAGCAGTGACATTGATAAAGAAAAGGCATACATAGGAGAAACAGTGGATTCTGAAGCTCTGCTACCCAAATACATGCTGCCTCTCTACCACCAAAGAAAATGCGCCGTTTGATTAATTAACAACAAAACCTCAGCCATTGGTTTGGTTAATAATGATGAAGGTTAATTCATTAAACTAAACGGTGTATTGAGAAATAAAGGAATGTGGGATCTAATTTTAGTTGTTTAATGACAATGTAGTTGTGAATGATAAGTCTAGGATAGAAAATAATAAGTGTTAAAAATCTGTTCACACTAACTTAAGTTTTAGCAAAAATTAACATTATATTCACAATTTAATTGTCAACGACAAATTTAGTATAAAAAATAACAAGAGTTGAATGCCTATTCACAATAATTTAAGTTTACATTATTTTCACAAGTTAGTTGCTAATGACATATCTAATATGAGAAATAACAAGTGTTGAGTAACTATCACAATAACTTAAATTTTAGCAGACATTAACATTATTTTCACAATTTAGCTGTCGACGATAAGTTTAGTATGAAAATAATAAATATTAAAAAGATATTCACATTAGCTTAAGTTTTGCCATAAATTGGCATTATTTTTATAATTTAGTTATTAATGACAAGTTTAGTACAAAAAATAATAAGTGTTGAAAAACTATCCACGTTAACTTAAACTTGATAAAATTCAAATCATCGAGTTATATTTAAACCATGTCAAAAATCAAAATAAAAAATGCACAATTCATACTTACTAGCACCTTAAGTTGTCCTTTTTGTGTTGCCCCTGAGGCTAGCTTCAATTGAGGAATCATATTATAATTATAAATAAATTATTATAACATAATATATTATCTATACAGGTGGGTCTCAAATCTAAGCGTAGCCCCACGAGAGCTTTTCACAATTCGCGTCCATCCATTTTCATTTTTTTTCCTCCCTCGGAAGGAAATTGATATAAACTACTTTTATTTTCTTTTCTTTATGAAGAAACCCAGAACTGATTATAGCAATAGTCTGGTAGCACCTCAATGCAATGCACTTGTTTCTATCATGCTCGCTACTGAGTCGTACAGAAAGAAGGAAAGAGAAGAAGAAAATGAGATAGAAAAAAAGACAAGCAGAAGGGCATTTTTTATTTTTTTTAACATTTTATAGTTCATATTTAAGAACTGATCTTTTGATAGTAATTTTACTAATTTAAATGTTCATTTTGCAATTTTATATATTTGAGGGTTTTTACTTGCAATTTTTTCTAGGGACTTTGAGATTTGACCATAGATAGTGTAGTTAATTACAACTTAATGCCTAAGTCTTAAGAATGCCCCACCTTTCCCTTTTCCTTTCTCCTCTTTCCTTTATAAGCAGTGAGATTTGATAAAGAAAAAGCATATACAGGAGAAACAGTGGATTCTGAAGCTCTGCTGCCAAAATACATGCTGCCTCTCTACCACCAAAAAAATGCACCTTTTAATTAAGTAAAACAAAACCTCAGCCACTGGTTTAGTTAATAATGATGAAGGTTAATTCATTAAAATCAACGGTGTATTGAGAAATAAAGGAATGTGGGATCTAATTTTAGTTGTTTAAAGGGGATGATGGATATGGTTAAATAAAATAAAAAACGACTTAGATATTGTCCTTACTTAATTAAATGATACTACTTCCAGTTTTTAATATAAAAGTTAGTTAACTAATTTGAATAGATTAAAAAATTAGTTAAATTAGTTATTTGTAATAAATTAGTATTGTATTTCTTAAAATATCTTTACTAATTAAATATATTAGTTAGAACTATCATTATTATAAGAATTATTTTAAAAAATAAAATATATTAAAGTCTTATATTTGAAATCAAAATATAAAACACCATTTTTATATTAAAAATGAATAAATATGAAATAAAATATATTAAAATCTTATATTTAGAATCAAAATACAAAACAAACAATTTTTTACATTAAAAATCGGAGGCAGTAGATTTTCTTTGATAGTAGAAAGGTAACATGATTTTTAATAGAAGAGGTTTAGATCCCTGGACACATTGGTCCGCTTGGTATGAAGTATTGAAAATGAGGAATTGAGATTGAGATTACAATTGTTGAGAAAAATCATTAAAATGGTATTTATTATAAGTAATTGTTTGTTATATAAGATTAGACAAACCCATAGAGGTGAGATTGGGGAGTGGTATTCTCCAATTCCACATACTAAGGACTACTTTAAAAAAATAAATAAATATAAGAGAGAAAATAAATAAAATCTTATATTTAAGATCAAAATAAAAATCAAACCAATTTTTATATTAAGTACTGGATAGCACTCTTTTTTTTTTTGCATCAGAAAGGTAACGTGATTTTTAACGTGATTTTTAATTCTTAATAGCCAAAAAGGACATTTCCAAGCACTTTCTTTCTCATGCAGTATTCATTACATGACATGAATGGTAAAATTTTATGTGTGCGTGTCTTGGAACAATTTAATATGGCATCTTATAGTATTTGACGTTGGATATTACCAACTTAGGTCAATATAATGGTTGCCTTGGAAATCAAGATTAAGTTATCCAATATATATGTCTTAAAATTAGTGTATTATAATTTTTAATTTATTTAAGATTCCAGTATACTTATTACTATGAATTATTTCTGTTTAACAAGGGAATAAAATAGAGTGAATATCGCAAACTTTTTAAGAAAAAACAATATTCTACTCTAACACTTCAATCCAATTTTTTTAACAAATAAATGTGTGCCAATGGTGACTATTTTAATAAAATTAAAGTTAATGTGAAACTAACATTTCTATATATTTTAGGGGGAAAAAAGGGAAAGAGATCTGTAAAATTTTAATAAAATTTAAATAATGTACATATAATTTATTCAATATTTATTATTTAATACGCATTATTAACTGTGAGATAAATCACTGTATGCGCCAATTACATTTGCATCAATTTCACAATCATGTATGTATATTTACTTTAACGCGGCAAGTCAAGCCATGTCACGTGGGGCCAAAAGTGTTCACTGTTCAGAGAGAAAGAGAGAGGTTGTGGGGGTGAGGGGGTGAGTGGAATGAGAATATACAGATGAACAATAATTTTCCTGCAAGTTTGGTGCGATTAGCTTGGCTTGGCTTGGCTTGGCTTTATCTAGATCCTTCCTTATCATCCTCGTTATAGAGTAGAAAACTGCACTAACTAAAAATGATAACCAGAAGATAGTAGCAGAGTTGCTTTAAGCAGGTGTGAGTTTGATCTCCTTTCTCTGTTTTTCATGCCTTCTGTTTCCTTTTGTAGAATGTTTCGTAAGTGTTGGACAATCCTGGCACCATCAAGATCGCAATCCCAAGGTAATTACTTCACTAATGTGCCACCCTTCTCACCTAGCTACATCACTAGAATGAGATCCTTCTCATCATCTCAAAACCAATATTCTAGTGACCCCCTCCTGCCTTTATACATGAATGAGAGCTATTTTGAGCTAGAAGCAGCGAGATTGAACTCTAAGAATTCCTCAAGCCTTTCGAAACAATTCCTCGGCTGCTTTCAAGTTGCTCTAACTCTGTTTCAGATTATGTTTTCTCCTCCATCAGGATCATCCCAAGATTTACTTCCTCTGTTTGGAGCTGTCATGGTTGTTGCCTTTGCAGCTTTTCTCTCTGGGAATTTTCTGAGTCAATCTAAGCCAAGGCTTGCAGCTTTAGTTGAGAGAGCTGGGCATTTCTGTTTCACAATGGGTTGTTTTGTGATGATTAAAGCTTTTCTTTCAGGGAGTTTGACCATGAGGGTCATAGGTTGGCTAGCTGGGGCTTGCCCCATGTTAGCCTTCCTCATCTCTTGTCTTGCCTAAAGCCTCCGAGAATGTAGGAGCTTCAAAACCTCTGAACTAAGTAAAATGATCTGTTGATTATTGCCATTTTTAGGCAGGTAAGTATCATTATACTTGGTAAATGAGATGTTGTGGCTTCTACATTATACAGCCATCTCTATATGTGATGGCACGTCCTAGGACCATTTATTTTCCCTTCACAACTTAGTGTTTCCCTACACTATTATCTCCAACTCAAACAGTTCTTTCTACTTCTGTGAGGGATCATCATTTATTTGAAATGGTATTCCACCAGGACAAGATATAGGTGAAAACCTTGCCAAATATTTTGTCATCGTTTCTCAGTCAACCCAAACTACCATGGTATTGTTTGGCATGAAGCATAGAAAATGAGGGAGAGGGATTGAGATTGGGATTAAAAATATTTATTAAAAAAATGTTTAGTATGAGAGATTATTTGTTACATTAGGCAAATCTATGTTTATGGGATTGAGGAATATATGGGGGAAGTGGTATTTCTTAATTCTACCTCCATGGGTTTGCCTAACAAATAATTACTCATATTAAAGACTCTTTTAATATTTTTTTCAATTACAATCATACTTCCTATCCCTCATTTTACCAAACAGGACCTATATATATCCCTATCATCGTTTCTCTGACAACAACCTTTTATCTGGCATCTCCAGGAGTAAGACCTTAGGCTGTGTTTACATAACAAACCGTCTACACCCAGAAATTAAACCTCACTAAACTTGGTGTTTTAGGTGGTGAGATTCACTACAGTTTTCAGTGTACGTTGGAATTTCTACACCTGAACACCTTCTCTGAATCATACCCATTGGTCTATGCGGTAAGAAATTAGCCGTAGATACATCTGTCTTTAGAGTCTGTGACTGACTATAAATGGTCTATGGCTCTATAGGTCTATAGAAATGGCTTCCTGAGCCAAAGAAATAGCCCAAATGAGGGTCTTTCTTGAATTTGCCTTAGAGGCAATATGTCTATTTATGGCTTGATGCTTTCCGAAAATGGACCATTCACCAGCAACCTCGTTTGGATCACACGAAACACAATACAAGTAAGTCATGTAAACTTTGCCAGACATTTCATCAGACATATTTTGCTCAATCTCTGCATCGCTGTGGTATAGACTCAAGTAAAATGAACATCTGTTTATTTCTGTACTTATTATTTTAGCTTCCTTTCATAAGTGCTGGACATTTCCTAAGATAATTTTTCCCAAATACATGTTTAATCCTTTTCCCAACCCCATTTACTTTCATCAGATACTTCGCTCAATCTCTGCATTGCTGTGGTATAGACTCAAGTAAAATGAATTTTTATTTATTTCTGTACTTATTATTTTGGCTTCCTTTCATACATGCTGGACATTTCCTAAGATAATTTTTCCCAAATACATGTTTAATCCTTTTCCCAACCCCATTTACTTCAGATATTTCAAAATTTCAAACAAGTCAGTGTCTCATTCTTGACAAAGTTCTGTATGCAGCTTGGAGGTTCATCTGTCCTGCAGAAGACACACCAAACTTCTGCATGAAGATCCAGACCTCGACAACACATTTACCACTATGTCACAGACTAAGGTCAGAAATACCTATTCTTGCAGCAGCAAAAGGTGAAGTCAATTCATACCAGTACAAGTATCCAACACACCATTTAGGTTTTGCACAACCATGAAACTATTAAGATGGTATCTTAAAACGAAGAAAGACATCTTCCTTCATTACTGAACGGTGCAACAAGAGCGAGAGATAAAGAGATAGTTCTTCCTCTCTCTCTCTCTCTCTCTCTCACACACACCAATTAGCACACACGGTATAGTTATCGGAGGCAAGTCAATTGTCTACTGTTTCATGTACTAAAACATAGCAAGTGTGATGTACCTATTAATATACTATGAATATTGTGTAATGTACTTTGTGCTTCTATCGTGTTAATACAAAAACCTATGTTGGAGGGCATCATGGAAAACGTCAAAAAGGTTACAATTCATGTGTCCACTCCAGAGGTGGATCTCTCTGTATTATCCTCTCACCATGCACTTCCAGTTGGGTACTACCTCTAGAATTAACTGTATTTCTCGAAGCTATGTTGTACCAAACCTGTGCGATGATGAAAAGTAGGTCAAGCAATTAATCAAGTAATCTGCAATTGCTTGGAAATAAAGAGAACCTGCATGCACTTGGCTTTACATTTCCATGGTCATTTCGCTATAATGTAGAAAAGTGCATTATCTAGAGTTGATGGCAGAAGATAGCTACGCAGTTTTATTAAGTAGGCGTGATCTCCTTTCTTTGTTTCCCACGTCTTCTTTTTACTTAAGATTACTGTTGGGGCAGGGTGTTCGTTTACATATAGAATCAAATGGAATTTGCTTCATCTCAAAGGTATGATTGTGAAGCAGACACTGATACACACTGAACTGTGTAGAGGGTAATTGAGACCGAAAGAAGTTCGATCAAAGATCTTTTCTTTGGATGTCATTGAAATTATGAGAGGCAATAGGATTAAATAAGAATATACGAATATGTCATTCCTTAGCACTTATCACTTTCAATATGATACTTCTTGGAAACAAGTCCAGTGAAGTGGGAACCAAAGGTAAAGTTAAATAGGAACTTACTGAATTAATTTGAGTTCTTTTTCTCTCCTGGGTTTCTCCCTAGTGAGAGCACCCCTCCTTTCCTTGGTGAGAGCTAATCTCGGAGCTGCGTCTCTGTTTTACCGTATTGTTGGGTGTGCGTGAAATTTCAGGATTTATGGCTGCTGTGGGGGACCAATCACGTCACTCGGCAATGGGAAGCACAATTCAGAGGCATCGGTAATGGGAACTGGACTTGGATCTCCTCCCCCTAGTAGAATTAACTTGAATTTAATGCTTGGTTAGAAGGAACTCAGCAGAGGGAAGCACAATTTAGAAGTAAATTGGTCACAGGCGACTCCAATGCTGCTTATCAGGCAACTCAAAGTAGTGCACAGTGCAAGAAATCCTATTCTTCAGCTTGAGCTTTGAGGTATGCTTTGTTTGAATCTGCTCCTCCTGGCAGAAGTAACTTGGAATTGGATCTGGTATTCTTTGTCTGGAATTGATAGAGATCCTCTTAATTATGCTCTGTGTGAATCCAAGAAGAACTGGACCGTGCTATTACACCTTTACAGTCTGATTAATTAACTCTCTCCTACTACAGGTAAGTGTTATCAGTGAGGATCTTTCAGTTTATTGGGTTTGAATTGGATTGGATAATGCTGTATGTTTCACTGAGATAAGCATTATCTAAATTCACACAACCATGAACCTATGAAAATGGTATATCCTATAACTTTCTTAAGACAGAGATATTCTGCATTAGTTCAGAGAGAAATAAGAGTGTGAGAAGAAGGTAGACATCTTCCTCTGTCTAAACTACCAAGCAAGATGTATAGTTATTGGAGGCAAGTTGATTATCTTTTTGTTTCATGCTCTAAACAAGCTAACAAGAATAAAACTACCGAACACTTGAATCAAGTAGTAATCGTATTGTTTCAGCTTAACCAGAGGTTTTGATTTGGAATTTTCGGTCTTCTTCCTCTGGCAAATAAAACTGAACCCAGTATATTGCATCAGTATTTTTACACCTCTCATAACATTTTAATTGGAAAGTTATGCTTGGCTCATGGGTAAGAATCTAGACATTTCTTGGAATAATTTTTTTTCCCCCTGTACCTTTTGTCCTGTCCTCCTCTGAAATAAAATCAATGTGTTAGCAGCATAAAACACTCAGATGCCCAGACAAAGATGGAACTTGAGGATGCTTTATTTGCAGCACAAAAGGAAGACAAGGACTGTTTAATTGAAGTTGAAAGTTCCATTGATGGCAACGCAAATTTTCACAGGTTTAAGTCCTTCAGTTCTTACTTCAGACGTAGTATGAGTTATTTGGATTCTTACCTTTTTGCTAATGTATTTTGCATCCTGATTCAGTATTCTAAGAAAGTTTGCCCTTCAGACAGCAGAGACCACAATAAGATTACTCTCAGCTTCTCTTAGCCAAAGCTCTATAAAAGATGATTTCTTTTACTTCAAGGTGCATAAAATAGTACTCCCAATATAGGTTAGTTATCTAATTGTACATTGAGTTAGACAGTCTCAATTATTTTGGGGAGAATTGCACTATGTGCTCCTCCAACTTCAACATCTCTTGGTCACGATCAGAAAGAATTCTATAGAGGAGGCTTTATTTTATCTCTATTTCTTGAAGATGGAAGTGTGGGTTTTGGTGAGGCTGGTATTTACTTAATATTTCATCATCTTGTGCAACTTTTTTTATTGATTTAATATTTTCGTCTCTAGATTTTGATGCACTTTCTTTCTTTCTTTCTTTTTTTTTTTAAATGTCTCTAAAAATTTACTTATGTGCTATTACATCAACCAGGTTGCTCCTCTTGAGATCCACAGGGCTAATCTGGAAGATGCAGAAAATCAGCGTAGGTTTCTTATGCATGCCATGAAAGGGGTTAAAAGTAGTTGCTTCTTATCTCTACTGAAGGGCTCATTTTCGCGTTGGATATGGAATGAGTTGGGTATTTTGGTAAGTTTTCTAATCTGCATTGCGTATATAATTAAAGGTATAAAGCTATTCCTGGACCAATTCATAACGGCTTAAACTTTTAGGTGACGGGTGACCTAGGTCCTTGACAATATATAAAACTTCTCACTGCCTCCATTCTCTCCTCAAATCAGAGGGAACCATGGGGAAGTTCCTGAGTGGGATAGTTATGCTCCAGTACCCTTTAAGCAATAGTACAAAAGGTGACAAAAGGTCGGGCTGGGCAAATCCTGAATCTGACTGTATTGGCCAGGTCAAACTTGACCTGCATCCACTATAATCCAACTGGAAGCTTCTCGGATTATTTAACCCTTCCGTGATGATAATCCTCTTCAAAATTAAATATCAGCAAGGACAATATTGATGTGCCTGTACTTTGTCCATAGTTCATGCTCCTTGTCCTGTGGGCATTTGTGGGAGAAGGCTTTTTGGATTTATAAGCCACTCCTGGACCTACATTTAACAAGTAAAACCATTTAGTGAATTGGTTCCTGGACAATACAATATCAATTTGTGACGTGAACAGGAAAAATGTTCATCATATTATATAGTTCTAGAGTTCTAAACCATCGGCACCCACAAGGCCAATGCCGTGAAGATGAAGGAATAAGAAGCAACGTATTCGACCCAAAACCAGTTGCAGGCTGAGTCAAAAGAGTTCCGTTGGCCCCGGTTCCTGCTTGGGGTCTGACAGACGAAGGGAGGGACCAAGGAGGGCTTGCTTGCCCCAAGTCGGCTCCGTATTGACTTGCATCAAAAGTAAAACGAAGAAGAGAAAAATATGTGATGATATGGGCATCCACAAGGAGAGTTGCAGAGAAGTGCATAAGCGGTTTTTCGGCCACATGTCGTCATCTTTATGTGTCTCTGTGCGTATGGGTGCTTCAATTAATTGTGCATCAAGCCAATCTGTTTCTTTTGATGATGCTCACAATGGAAGCTGAGAGCTTTTTCCAATTTGTAGGATAGATTCAGGACTTGAGTTTTATTTTTCTCTCTCCAGTTGAAGAATGCTTTGGCTTTAATAACAAATCCATGAAATTTTTTAAATCTCAGATGAAGAAGACGAGGGATTCTCGTTTTTAAAAAAAAAAAAAATTTCTTGGCTAGTTGTAAATCTGAGCTGGGGGGGGGGGAACTGAGCTAGATCCACCTGTTCATAACGCGTCAACGTAATTGTTTAACTAACTGTTTGGATCTATTAAAGTAGGGCGGCATTGCTCCTATTTTAATACTCCTCCAGTCTTAAATATAAGACTTACTTTGTAGTGTAATTTGTACTGTAAAATAGGTTTTATATTTAGAACCGAAGTAGCACTTTTAGAGTAACATTGCTTTTAAAAAAATTTCTAATTACTCACAGCTCCTCCCTGAAAACTTTCAGGGCAAAATGAATCTCAATCTTATCCCACAATTTTATAAAAGATTAAGAATATCAACCATTCAAATGTTTATGCAATGGTTCCAAAAGAAGAAGAGGAGGGAAGAGAATGGGAAGGGAAAAGAGAGGAATCATCTCCTCTTATATATTGTCTCTGGTATTTTGAAAATACAGAAAACATAAGATAAAATATTCAACAAGAGAATGAAAGAATCATAGAGATTATTAGAAAATTGGAGAGAAAAGAAATATTTCTTATTCATTTTCAAGATATCAAGTACGTGATACATAACTTTACAACTTCAACTTTAACAAAATCTGCAAATTAATTCGATGATAGTAGGATATAAGTAAGATAATGGAGTGGGAAATATTATGAGATAATAATAGAGATAACCGGAGATATATATATATATATATATATATATATGAACATATATACAGTCATAATTAACATCTGGGAGTACATATATTTTTGAGCAGAGAGGAGATATACATGGCTAATTAAACATGATGCCCCCAAGCATGACAACATAGCTACCTAAAGCAATTAGCAACAACAATCAAAGACGACATCATGTCATGAAGGGTGCATCTGTGAATGTTATGTCATATAGATGACAATTTCCTACTGAAATCCTAACTATGCAGTAACCTGACAGCAATCATCATAAACATATACATCACCAAACCTGTTAATATTACAAGAATTAGAGCACATAGATCTGTGCGCTCGTACACATATACATATATACACATACATAGATGTAGATGAAGGTGTGTGATTCCGTTTCGTGCGGGAATATCGATATTCTTTCAGTCACGTTCAAGTTATGTCTATCTCCTTCAGACGCAAACACAGAGAGATCAGTATGCGTCTGGCAAAAGCGAAGAAGATGGGAAAGGTGAGGTAGATGAGAATGGCAGCCCAGGAGAGGGTGGAGAAAACAGAGAGAAGCATGGAAGCGTTGGCAAGTCTGGGATATGCATGACGAAGTGTAAGGGAATTGAAAGAACCCAAGAAACCAAAGTTGAGAGACAATATAACAGCATGGAATACGGAGGGATCGGTGTCGTTGAATAGAATAGCTGGGACCGGGTTTCCTTCCACCTTCCTGTAAGGCAGTTGAGTCAGTGCCACAACGGCTGCTCCTGTCACTGATAAGATTACGGCTTCGATTATTGGGCTCTTCTTGCTCGATTCTTGTTTCATTTTCTGGGCATGCTATGATCGGTTCTTCAAAGCCGACAATAAGTTCAGGACCTCCACGAGAATTAATGGCGTGGGTACCTACGCAACCGGTTTTACTTTAAGAATTAATTGATGTCTTTTTCCGGACGGCACAAATTCTTATCTACTTGCTTTTTTAATGTTGACATAGACATTCCGAAAGAGACTTTCATAGATAGATATAGAGTAAAATACACTGATACCTCTTCTATTTAATCCAAATTATAGAGATGCCTCCATTATTTTGAAAATCGACAAGAATCCCTTTTAAAATCAAAATGTATATTATCCAGGCCTCCTAGTTTCATGATTCAATAATTATAACAAAACTAAACTTATTTGAAATTAAATAAGTAGCTACCTCCTTTGAGTTTCTTTAAGTAATCTATTAAATAATTTTATATATGCAACGATAATATAGTATTTTGCCAAAATCAAAAGCACATAGGAAACACACACAAAAAGCTGGAAATTATGAAATTCCAATTCAAGCAGCTAACACTTTAAAATTCTAAGAAAGTCATGCCTAATTTGGTATTTTGTAAATATAGTTAAATAACTAAAATGCCCTTGTTTCAAATTTATCACTGTCAATATATTTCTTGTTATTTGTTATTCAATACTTATCATTGCCAACTCACGATTTGTTAATAAATAACTTATCATTACCAGTATATTTCTTGTCATTTGCCATTCAACACTTGTCATTATTAGTTCACAACCTGTTAATAAATTTTTTGAAATAAAAGTATTTTAGTCATTTAATTATATTTACAAAATATCATATCAAGCACCACTTTCTTTACTGGGATTTTGAAGTTTTAGCTGCCTGAATTGAAATTTCACAATTTCCAACTTCTTTTTTTTGTCATTTCCCAAGCAGATATGGTAAAGATGAACAAACGCATATAGTTTCATAGAGTGTCATTTTATCAATTTGGGTAATGAAATGGATTTTCAATAATTCAAGGATATTTAACTGTCTTTTTCTCTTTTTGTAATATACATGTGTGTATGCTTGTATCATTATACTTTTCTTAGTCCTATTTATAAGTTACTTACAGTATGTTTTCACCCAAACAAAAAAAAAACTTAAACTTTATTAACTCTTATTTAAAAACCTTATACCTGATGTAAACAAAGTCAACACAATAATAAATAAAAAGTAAAATTGTTTATCTATGCGAGAAAATTTTCTCAATGCCCTATAAATATAACCAAAAGATATCTTCTCTCTTTGTCCTATAGATAGGGCCAGAGAAATATATTTATTTATAGAGGGAGGGAGAAAACGAGTGTAATATAATTTTAGATTGCAATAATTCAAACTAATGAATAAAATTCTCGCTATGTCACGTCATCGGAAATCACCGCGAAGTTTCCTAAATGAATAAAGCAAGCAATTCATGTTTACTCAACCACCTTACTATCGGAATTTTCATTCTTTACGCCTTAGTTAAGGTAATGTGAATTTATATTATTGAAATCATATATAAATCATAATAATGAAAAGTTTGAAATTTTCATTCTTTACGCCTTGTTAAATGTGGGGAAAATGCACATATTAATGCATGGAAGTAACCTAATTAGATACACTACACGCAAACCGCATTAGTGTGTATCAATATTTTTCATTATAAATAATAAATTATATAAATAAAATCAACCAATGATATTTATGTAAATATACATTTTTTATGTGCAAGTACATATTTTGATATCAATATATGTATAAAATACTCATGCAGTTCTATTTATGAGGTAGAGAGAAATTTTCATATAAACACATAATTTTACGTTTCATTTAATATTGTGTTAATTTTGTTGTAATGAGATATAATGTATATTAAATAGAATAAAGTTAAAAATTTGTTAAATTTTAAATTACAGTTAACAAAATTTAAGATTTTTTTAATCTGTGTAAAATATATTCAAAGTGACTTATAAATAGGATAAGAGGAGCATTGAATAGTATTTTCCTCAAAAGCATTTTTTAAATAGTAACGTCATTTTTTGGCCTTCAAACCCTGAAGTTAGCGAAATAAAAGTCACACAATTTTGAACAAACATTAACAATACTACTTCTCCGTCCTATTTATAATCATTTTTAACATATTCCACACAAATAAAAAAATTTAAATTTTATTAACTTTTATTTAAAATTTAACAACTTTTCAATGTTATTCTTACTTAATATACTTAATACCTTATATAAATAAAGTCAACACAATAATATATATGAAGGTAATTAGGTTAAATTGTGTATCCATACAAAAAATTTCTCTCAATGTCTTATAAATAAAACAAAAATATCTTTCTCTTTACCCTATAAATAATACTAGAGAAGTAATTCCGTATAATTTTATCTAATTTTTAATTAAATTCTTTTTTATTTTTTTTTTTTATTAGTTCTTACAGTGTTCTCAATTGTAGATACTGGTCATTATACTCATACTTGATTAATTTGTAGAAGAAACAAACTCTTACTCAGCATTTACTTATATTCACTTTGCGGAACATTGAATCTAAATAAAATTTAAATAAACTAAATTACATATTGCATATAAATCCAAGGAGATAGTTATAAGTATAGTAATTTTTATATCATTTTCTTAATAAATAAATTTTATTTTATTTTAAATATGCACATTAATTTTTTCTGAGTCAGCATGGGCCCACTTTCATTGGATCCTTCCGAAGTAGGCGATAGTCGAGTTGCACCCCGCACCTGACTCCCGGTTGAAAAAGTCAAAACCTTCTGCTCAAGTCTTCCGAGTACATTAACTCTCATTGACATTACTATAATCACGGGAATTAATTGAGGATACTGTAAGAGCTCATAAAAAAATTACAAAAACTTAATTAAAAATGAAGTGACATTATAATTAAAAATAATTAATTTTTCGGTTAATATAATTTTTAGTCTCTAAAATTTAAGTCAATTTTGATTTAAGTTCTTCAAATTTCAAATCAGTGGTTTTAGTTTATGAAATTTTGTCTATCTTGAAACGTTAGTCTCTAACAATACAACGGTATTAAAATCTGCTGAAGTGTCATCAATAACATTAAAAGTGGTGATATAGACTCAAAATTGTATAGATAACAGAGTGCGGCGCAATGAATAGATCCTGAGAATGAATGGTGAGCAAGAAAAAAGAGGCTAGAGAGCTGCGTTTTGAGAACATGATTTTTTCCCCCTTCTATATCCACACAAGATTCAGTTAAGTGTTATCTGGTGAGTTTACATCACCACCTTAATGCTATTTATAATATACTTTAGTTTGGAATTAACATTTTAAAATAGACTAAATTTCAAAGATTAAAATCATAGGATTAAAATTTAAGGGACTAAAATCAAAATAGGCTCAAATTTCAAGCACTAACAATTATATTAGCCATTAATTTTTTATATAATTTTACTCTCTCTTTTTTGTTGCCAACGTTTTTCTATAATTTTACATAACGCTAATTCAATCAAGGAATGAATTTCTCCACATGTCGCGTGAAGGAAGCTCCAACGAAACTTCCGAAATATATATATAAAAAGATAAAATTAGGGAAAATTTTAAAAATGATCGTTGAGTTTTGAAAACCCAAAAAGTCACCCAAATTCGTAAAATTCCAAATCAGTTATAATAACTAAATTGAAATTTTAAAATATCTATGAATTTACAATGTTACATTTTAATTTTTTTATTTTAAAAACTTTCAAGTCACCTTCATCCATCAGCTTTAGTTCTCATGAATTTACAATATTACCTTTTAATTTTTTATTTTAAAAAATTTCAAGTGACCTTCATTAGCCGGCTAGCCACTAGAGTTCCAGCCAACAATGGGTGCCTAACACTGACAACTGGCAACTATTTTTTTTAATAATTTTGAACATTATTCATAATGTGATAGATAACTCTTGTAACAAGATCCACAACTTTATTAACATTATTAATCACAAGTTTTTTAAGTTTATAAATTGAGATTCTTTTCAAAATTCATAATGTGATTGACAACTCATATAACAAATAAATCCATCAACATTATTAACCACTTTATATTATAGGTTTTTAAACCTAGAGAAATTAGGGGAATAGGAACCATGTTAAACTGTTATACACTCAACATGCATTTATTTAATTAAATTAAAATATGTATTAAATTAATAATTTTAATTTTAAAATATATAATATAAATCGGTTAATGATATTAATAGAATTGTGAATATCGTTATTGAAAAAAATCCCAATTTAAAAACATGAAAGGCAAGTCATAAATGACGTGAGTGAAGTGGTGACTATCGTTATAAAATTGTCAAAACACATTATGAGTGTTACAAAAATTCCAAAAAATTAAAATAGTTACGGATCGTCAGAACTTCGCGGGTCTACAGCCCACTTGGCTCTAAAACCAGCAGCCAGCCGGTAGTGAGGATGACATAAACTTTTTTTAAGTCGCAAATTCAGGTGACATTATGGGATTTTGAAATTTTAATTATCTTTTTTTTTCAAGTTTTCCCAAAAAATTAACCAAATTTATATTTTACTCCATGATGAAGCTACGGGATGCGTGTTGAGATTAATTTAATAGTTGAAACATAAATATGAATTAGAAAAGCCCGCATTGAATACAAAAACAGGATCATTATAATAATAACAATAATTAAGTAGGTGATGCCTACCAAGATGAGTCAAGCAAGCAAAGAATTGTATAATTTATATCTAAGTACATTTTCATGGAAAAACATCTCTCGTCTGATTGATCAAAAGCAAAGAATCAGTCAAAGTCCACGAAATGATTTAATACGTAAAGAAGCAGGTGGAGTACCACCTCCGGTAAACTACAAACGAAATTTTATAATGACCGGAGGAGATAGTATATATATACACGCGAACACAAACTAAACCGCAGCTTCATTCATGCAAATGAGTTTGTGGAACGGACGTAGCAGGGCTTTATAATATATGGAGCAGCCAGGAGATGTTTTTTTTATAGGTAATTACATCTGTCTATTTTATCATTTCCAGTTTATTATAAGACATGATGTGTTATACGCACTCTACCAAAAATGCCGCCATAATTCACATAATTTAACAATAAAATGCAAAATTATATATAAATATTTCATTTTACAATCAAAAATACGAATATGTTGTTTTTATGTTATACAAATACGCACATAAATTTATACACACACATAATTTAACAGAATTTCATTGTTAATTCCGTTGGTAATGGTTAGCATAGTTTTTTTTTGTGTGTGTAGCGGTGGTACTTTTTGTGATACTCTGTCTAAATGTCTCACGTTATTCAAGATAAAGGAGCCTTGGTTATATATAATAAGGTGTAAACATGTGCTCTTCTCCTCTTCCACCCCTGATTTTTTTTTGGGGCATATTTCTGCTGTTCTACTCCCTACTTCTTTTGTAAGAATGTTTCATTTAATTCTAAGAAGTAGCCGTATTCTTACCATATATGTGTGAAGAATAACACTTAAGGATAGTATTCTCAGGATTTCAACAATCTTAAGAGTTATAAAGTGACAAAAAAATAAAGCACCATTCGTTGTCCTAATGCATGACCAAATGGCACGAAGGCGTAGGAGGGGAAATATATAGCAGCATGTGTGCAGATTTGAGATGGTGGCGCGCACGTGAATCTGATGAAAGCTTTATATGGCAAATCATTTGGAAAGCAGCATATATATGCCCTCAAGACAGGCCATGGTGGCTATAATCGAACGATATCACTTGACAGCTTGGCCTTTATAGCATTGGTCCTATGAATTCTTAGCTCAAAAGAAGACTTCTTCATTTGAAGCAAAGTGTCTAACTGCTACTATGCCACAGAGATCAATAATTTAACTTCCACCGGGTTCTCTCTTATTCCTTCATTTCTTTTTATTGCTTCTTAGATCTTATGTCCTTTGGTTTGACAGTTACTACTTCTTGATCTGATTGCCCGCTAGAAACTAATTTGATTGACATCTGATTCTAAATAAAAATAGGAATTAGGTCTCATCAGGCTTAATTATCTACCATGTCATTAGAAACAACGTTACGCTATAGGCGAGGGAGTTAATGAGTATTAAATCAATAACTGTTAACGTAATATACTTCTAACCACATGCCGTTTGATATATTGATTGTTTAAATTTAAAATTTTCTATATCGAGGTCTGAACATGTGTTGAGCACCCACATAGAAAAGATCCTTCATTATTAACGCACCATTTCCCTTATATCGGCATGCAATAAATATAGATATTGTTTGATCAAACAATAAATATAGATATGATGACAGGAAAAATGTGACGGATAATATATATATGGTATGTATATATGAAGTATTGAATTATGTTACGGGGGAAAATGTTAATCAAAGATGAAACGGGCGTAATCTCTTATTTTCAGAAGAGTAAAGGGGCATTTTATTCTTTTACAGTCCACCATATCTAAGTAGTGGTTTTATCTAATTTTGCAGAGTGAGTTTCATTAAATTAAGAATGATCATATGAAGTTGTAACTTATTAGGAGGTTGATAGCATATAAGAAATTCTAAATCAATTAAAATGGAAAAGGATAATATGATAAGATTCTAATATAACTATAATTGTTATTAATTGGAAAGTTATATAATGTACGTAATTGAAATATTTGAAACTGTGGGGTATCTTGCAAAAAAAATATTGTCTTACCTTAGCAAAAGAAAATATGTTTGAATAATTTTTAGGTTATTTGCATGAAAGCAAAGTTGTAAAGTCTTAGATTCTTGTGTAGCTTGAAATAAGGATATAACACTATGAAAATTTTCTATTAATAAATAAATGTGATTTTGATGATTTGAGGCTTTATAATTTAGTATAAGTATGTATGATTATTGTGAATAATAATTTTTAAATGTGGACTGCGTAATCTCTTAAAAAAAATCCCAACAAAATACTTCATAAATTTTAAAATTTTAATTAAGTCTTGGTTACTACACTTAATTAATTACACTTAAAAAATAAATGACAACATATTTTTATAGTAATTTTTGACTTGGGATTTTGAAATTTAGAAGTATTTTTTTTAAGATTTTCCCTAATCTCTTTAATGCTATATGCTACTTTAAAAAATGATATCAAATCGTGGATGAAGCTAAGCAAATGTGACTTTGGTGGTTGAAATCGTAAAGGAATAATGACAACTATAACAGCTAGTATATTACTAAGAAATGTTTCAAAAGTTTAGTTATTTTGATGATATCGATCATGTTAATATTATTTATGATGCTAAAACGTTATTTAACAAAAATTGAGGTGGTCTTGTTGCTCAACATTTGTATGCTCATTTTTTTGTTAGTTAGGGTATTAGTGAATTTTAAACAAATGACATTGGGTATGTTTACCTATAAATATAGGTCTAACCTGCCAATAATTATGGGTTAGGGTTGGATAGTAAACGAGGCATCTCCACCTACATCATTAGACTCATCACTCACTACGGGTTGGCCCGTATTATACCCATCTGTTTACCTATTGTGAGATCAAGCTAGCCAAACTTGAAGTTTTTGTTTTTGTTTTTTTTTTTGGGAATTGATGTTGGGCTATTTTTTATTTCTTAAGTATGAAATGTGTAAAAACATTTTTAAAAAATAATGAAACTTTTATGTCTCTACTTGCAACATTATATTTCATGGAAACAAATTAAATGTTTATATAAAATTGTCAATGTAATTAAGTGGATCAGTCCACTTGAGTTTCTTTTCCTTGATTATGAAGCCAGTTTAATTAAGATGTTAATCAGGCCAGGATTATTATTCCTTGGGCTTACTAAATCCAAAGTTTTTGGCTTCCAAAAAGTTGGCTTAGAGCTCCTTCGTCGCTACTCACTGAAATTTTTAGGCAATTTTAATTGTTTTAGTGGTTTCCGGAAACCAGAAGCCAGTTTTCAATGGTTTCCTCAAGTCGACTGATACGCTTGGTCCTTCACCTCAACAACATTCTCCAAGTTCCAAACTCTCTCTATCTTGGGACTAACATTACCATAAGAAATTGATCTTTCAGTCAAGATCCTTCCTATCAGAACCTTTTCCGATCTTCCTACCTCCACTCTTAATCCAATTCAAAGTGAAAATCTCCGATTCGTCTCCTCTCCGATCGCAACCATATTTCAAGCTCGCCCTACCTCCTCTGAGAATTATCCTCACCTTTTCCTTACTGCTACAATGTGTAGTAGAGGACGCTCTTTATCTCCATCCCAGTGGGCGGCGGAGCTCACTCTTCACTAGTGACAATAACCATCGCAACGACCTCTCGCTCAGAGAGAGAGAGAGAGAGCTTTCACGCGTGAGAAAGCAGTGACTTATCATCTCACTCTTTAGTTTTGACTCCTATAGTTTGCCTCTATATCTTTCACTTCTAAAGCACTTTCAGAATTGATATAGCCATAAATATGCTATTTTAACTAGCTACACTCCCATGTGGTGCGCGGGAGGCTTATAAATTCATATTCATTTCATTTTAACTTCAATGCAATCAAGAAAATAACTTATACCTTGCATACCATAAAAACATGTATAAGAATCAAAGATATTTCATGAATCCATTAAAGCAAATGTATCCTTACCTGTTTTCCCTCGCATGTTCATGATGCATGCAAATTCCTAAATAGGAAATAGCAATTGCCGTGAAACACATGTCTCCGATGCATATTGTTGCACCCACTTCTGCTATCAAACACAGCTATTTTTAATCCATCCATGCTTCTTTCACCTAATAATACAATTATTGCCCTCCACTTTTGATAATTTTGACAGCCTCAAGTAGTGATTGGTAATTGTTTCTCTTACATATGAAATGGCCAACAAGATTCTGAAGTATTCTTGTCCAACATATTAACCTACGACTTCTAATTAAGTTAAAGTCTTTCTTGTCCATCATATATATTGGTATGCTTCTTGTACAAAAAATTATAATCATAGACCACGACATGCAGATGAATAGCTGATCGCTAGGGGATGGCCTTACTAATAGTGAACTCTCCTTTTTCAGCGTCCTTCGGCTTGTCTCTGCGAAAGCGTCCCCATCCGTACAAAGCCATGGCCAGTGGAGTCAGACAACCAAGGCAGCAGACGAGAGGGATCCATATAAAGTGTAGAGGCAAGAACAAAGTAAGAAGAGTAAAATACGAGAAAATCATGAAGGCATATCCAAGGATCCGACATGCAGTGGAAATTTCGATGCAAGTCTTACGGAGCAGAAGGCCGTTGAAAGCAAAAGCCGTGGCGAATGAGAGAGAAATCACCACTAATTGCATCTGGGGGGTTTTAACGAGTTCGCTGGGGGAGACAACCAGGGCCACTGTCATCGGAATAGCAAGAGCGAGGATCTGTTTGGCCAGATCCTGCTCATCCATGATCTCTATCACGGAGAGGAACTTATTGGACTCCCTTCTCCTTGTCTCCACCGTTTCAGCTGGCAGCTCCTCTCTCCTTCCTTCTGCTGTCTGAGACATCAGAATTAGGGGACGAACAAGAAATTAAACCCTAGTCGAGAATTCACTGTTGATCTGGGAGCGGCCAAGAACTGTTGGAGACAGTGATCGAGGGTTGTCTTCTCTGCTGGGGACTTCGGCAGGCGAAGAAAGGCAGATGATCAACAAGTTCAGTCGGGGTGGTGAACGGGAAGAAGGTTTCAGAAGATTTAATTATTCATACATCAACGACATCACAGATATATTTACCTGATTTTTTCTTCTTGGCCAAAATTTACGTAATATTGTAATAAAATTATACACGTAGCACAACTGTACAAGTAATCAAATTGCATTGGATATCCCATTCCAAAAAAAAAATTGCATTGGATATAACATTAAGTGATTTTTTTAACAATGATGATTGTTGTAAAAATTAAAATTAATATGTTAGCATTTAAAAATATTTTATTAATATTTAAAATCTCAATATTATTATTTTTTGTTAACAGTTTTAGGAGTAAAAATCTAAAAATATACATTTTATAGTTTAGGAACTAAATTAAAACCTCATATTAAATTAAAGGTTCAACAGTATGCTTTATCCTATATAATTATATGTCGTAATTATATATCTATATAATACAGTAATATAATAAATAATACATTATATTTAATTATTAATAATTAGAATTTAATTACTCTTCTTGTTTTATTTATAAATTACTTACAACATGTTTCAACAAAATAATTGAGTAAAACCTTAAATTTCATTATAACTCTATATTGAAATTCAACAACTTTCTAATTTTTCTATTTAATATACATTGTAACCGTTAGAGTAAGTTTATACAATATCAAATAAAGGGTAAAATTTTATATTCATATAAAAAAATTTAATAATATAACTTATAAATAGGATCAAAAAATATATTATCTCTATCTTATAAATATGACCTAAGAGTATTAATTATTAAAATTTTGTAATATATTTTAGCATATCTTACAATTTATTTGAATATATTTATAAAATTTATATTTACAGCATTTTATATATTTATAGAATATTCTAATATTAATTTTTAAGAAGGGGCTCCCCCAAACAGTACATGTCCTGAATACAATGAAAAATTTAAAATATGTTAAGTATAACAAAAATGCCTTAAATTTTGGTAATATAAATCAATCATAATTATATAAAACAAAATGACGTTATACAAAGTAGAATGAGAAACTGAGGCTTTAGACAACTTTTCCTTGAAACCAACACCTAAATCCTTACCTAAAAAATAATAATTAACCATGGGGTGAGTCAAATTGACCCGGTAACCACAAGTTTACCTCAACAAACATACAAGGAAATGGAATTATTATAAAATAGTTAAGGGGGTAAAAATATAAATTCAAATGATGTATCAAATAAATTAGGGGTGATAATATGGGCCAACCTGCGAGTTATAGGCTGGCCCGTGACGGGTTAGGGTTAAACTGTGCAGATTGAAAACAACCCATGTAATGGTAGGTTGGCTTTTAGCCAACTCTAACCCGTTATGGTGAATTGATGGGTTAGTCTGCCAATCTACAATTATTATTTTCTTTTTTCTAAAATTTTTATTTTAAATATTTTTCTTGTATAATATAAATAAAATATAATGAATTTTTTATTTTTCTCCAAAACTTGATTGAAAGCATCAAATAAATGATATAGGTATTTTTTTAAAAAAATTGTTACATAGGATATAAAATATAATAATATAATTATAATGATTAATAAAATTAAATTAAAATAAATGCTGCGTTGGTGGTGTAAGTTAAAAAATTTAGTTTGTTGATGAAATAAAATTCCGTCATTGATTTCCTGTTTTTTTTTTGTAGGGAGTTATAAATATAATAATTGTTAATTTTTATGTTGATAACAAATAAAGTTCATTACATTATTTTCTTTAAAATGCTATTTTTTATTCTGTATTTTGTAACAACTTACCCGCCGCCTTATCTGCATTAGTCCTAGTTAACAGATTATGATTATATAGGGACGTATATAGGGACTGATGCTTATAATGGAGAAAATTATAAGTAATAAAAAGAAAAATATAAGAGCCTAGTTAAAAAAACAGGTGAAATTATAAAGATTGACAAATTAATTTTTGAGAAAAATTCACAAAAATACCGTTTTAATTTTGAAATTCTAAAAAACTCTAATAAACAAAAAGACAGATTGCTTAGACAGTATGGATATGAAATTTTGATATTTGGTGAAAAGACAAAACTGTCTCTAAGAGTTTTTAAAACAAGGGAAGGCATGTATTTCTTACACTTATAGAGATATTAACAACACCTCCAGCCATTTTCACAATCTCTGCAATGCCTTTTATTAGAGGGGCAAAAAACATTTGATTACTGATGAAATTCAGCAAGGGAATTACTGATGGAATTACTGGGGAAAAAAAAATTACTCGCTAAAAGTTTATCAATGAATTAGCCATGTAGTTTAGCGATGAAATGGAACTGGCTAATCCATTGTTAATTTAGTGATAAAAAAATTTTGTCGGTAAATTTAATGATAAAATTTTCATTAGTGATCTGACAGAAATTAGTGATAAAATAATTTTGAGCGGTAATGAGCTATTTTTTGTTTGCGATTTACATTCTTTTGCATTATCTAAGCTGTTTCCTATCCTTGAAGCAATATCGATGACAATACTTCCTGCTATGTTCAAAACTTAATTATTGCAATTTACAACTACTTTTCTTTCAATTTTCAAACTTAGTAATTCAACCAATAAGGGTAATTATTTAAATCTCAGATTCCCATTGTCTTACCAATGTATCCTTTCATTTATTAGAGTGATCTTTTTGAAATTTCAAAATTGAAGTGGTTTTTTGGTGGAGCTTTTCCTTATTTTTTTATATTATAAAATAAAAATTAGATAAGTTGGTATTCTTTCACCGAAATACAAGTTGGTCTCTCTTGCAACAAATTATTATTATTATTATTATTATTATTATTATTATTATTATTATTATTATTATTATTCTACGCTCTAAAAATATGCCGGATGAGTGGAGGAAAAGCATTTTAGTTCCTATTTACAAGAATAAAGGAGACATTCAAAACTGTGCAAGCTACAGGGGGATAAAACTTATGAGTCATACAATGAAGTTGTGGGAAAAAGTGATGGAATATAGATTGAGGTTGGAGACTTCTATTTCGGAAAACCAATTTGGATTTATGCCAGGGAGATCCACATCGGAAGCAATCTATTTACTAAGGGAATGGAGAGATATAGAAGTAAAAGAAGAGATTTACATATGGTTTTTATTGACTTGGAAAAGGCTTATGATCGTGTGCCAAGAGAAGTATTGTAGAAGGCTTTGGAAAAGAAAGGTGTACGGGTTGCGTATATCAAAGTCATACAAGATATGTATGAGGCGGCAACTACCAGTGTAAGGACGCCTGGGGGAGAGACAAAGGACTTCCCTATTAAGATTGGCCTACATCAGGGATCCTCTCTGAGCCCGTACTTGTTCAACACTGTTTTGGATGTTCTAACTAAACCTGTTCAAGAAAGAATCCCTAAGTCCATGCTCTTCGCGGATGATATAGTTCTTATGGCGGAATCAAAAGAAGAGATTAACACTAATTTGGAGTTATGGAGAAGGACTTTGGAGTCGAAAGGTTTCCGTTTGAGTAGGAACAAAACAGAATATATGCATTGTGATTTTGGAGGGAGGCAAGGTAATAGGGATTTGGAGGTGAGGATGGGAGAGCAAATTATTCCTCAAGTATCAAAGTTTAAATACCTAGGATCCATTATACAGGAGGATGGGGAAATTGATGGAGACATTTCTCATAGAATACAAGCTGGCTGGTTAAAGTGGAGGAAAGCTACCGGAGTTATTTGCGATAAAAAGGTACCTGAGAAACTTAAAGGAAAATTTTATCGGACTGCTATAAGACCAGCTATGATGTATGGTAGTGAATATTGGGTAATAAAGGGAAAACAAGAGCACAAAGTCGGAGTAGCAGAAATGAGGATGTTGAGATGGATGTGTGGTCATACAAGAAAAGATAGGATTCGAAATGAAAAGATCAGGACAAGAGTCGGTGTGACACCTATCCAAGAGAAAATGGTTGAAAATCGCTTAAGATGGTTTGGACATGTGCAGAGAAGGCCTTTGGAGGCCCCGGTGAGGAGGGTGGATCAAACAAGATGGAGTCCCATAAAAAGAGGCAGGGGAAGACCGAGAAGAACGCTGAATGAGGTCATTGAACGAGACCTCCTAATCAACAACATATCTAAGGATTGGGTTGTTGGCAGAGCACGATGGCGTCGTGTGATTCATGTAGCCGACCCCACCTAGTGGGATAAGGCTTGTTGTTTGTTTGTTGTATTATTATTATTATTATTATTTGTTGTGAGAATTGGAAGATGGAATCGCTTGCATGCAAAATGTGGAGGGCTGACAGTAGTAGCTGCATAAAGTTGCATACATGTTAATGTCCAGTGAGATAAAAGAGGCTTATTATATGGATGGGAGTTAATAATTTTTTCATTTGATTGTATATCTTCAATAAAACATTGTATTGATCATTAACAAAACACACACATGCCATGGCATTGCTTGTTTCATTTGTACTCAATAGCTCCTGATGATAGTGTGTTTGATTGGTAATCGTTGGCGAAAAGGAGTTTAATTGGTAATCACCAATTATATTTCACCAAAGAAAGGAACCAATTGTATAAAATATATAAAATTTCAATAAAATTGGCGATGGCCATGTTATAATACGTGTTCTTTATTATTCTGTCTCAACATGATATAATTATTGTTCAACTCAAATTACCTCGCTATTATGTGATATATTGAAAGTAACTTAGAGCTCTGAGTTGTTTTTCGGATTCATCTAAACCCGGTTACATCTAACTCTCATATTTCACTCAAGCCTCCTATTGTGCCCAACCAGAAGTGATCCTCAATCATACCTGACTTATTCAAACTTATCCTGCAATATTAAAAATATATAATTAAATTATAAAAATTGTAAACATTATATATATAAATAATAAAATTAATTCATGGTGTTAAAAGATCAAATTAAATTATAATAGTATGCAAAATCTCACTATCAAGCCTAATACCGTTTGGCGCCAATCAACGTGCTACAGTATAACAGTAGTTTTAGCAATTATCGCTGTTAATTTAATATTACCTCTGAATCTTAATATAAAAACTAGTTTGGCATTCAATTTAGTTTTAAATATAAGATCTCAATTCACTTTATATTTAATATTTACCTATTTTGCTCTCAAACTTCCCTATGTTATCTGCATGTGTTAAAAAGTTATTATTAATGAGTAATTTAAACACATATAACTAATAAGAGTATTTTAAAAAAGACAAAATCTATTTATCATAAATAACTAACTCAATTATTTTTTTTAATTTTTTTAAATTAGTCAATTGAATTTTATATTAAGCATAGGAGGCAATATTTCGTAGTAATTTCTTGTTGCCACTGCATATTACCGGTTTTTTTTTTTAAACGCACGCCTGTATAAGTTATCTATATATATATATATATATATATATATATATATATATGAGCCATTGTTGATAAGTCCTTTTTTTTTCCACGCCAGAGATAAGTCCTGGTATATTTAAAAAACATGTCCCACCATCCAATTGAAGCACAATTCTCCGATGAGCAATCAATGTTGGTTGAATATTAATTTGATGCTAACATAAAGTGTTAAAGATATAACTACTTGCCCGCCTTAATCTAATTTATATATTATTTGTCAGTTTCTTTCCGCATGCGAACTTATTAGAAAAAAATTTCATAAAAAGAACCATGAGATTATTATTTTCTAATTTAGGAACTTGAGAGTTGAAAATAACCACACACAAAAAAAGTAGTGCTCATTTGATATTTTACAAATGTATTTAAATAACTAAAATATTTCTGTATCAAATTTATGTTAAACTTGTTATTGCGAGTATATTTTTTGTCATTAACTATATAATATTTTTTATTGCTAGTTCACAATTTGTTGATAAATAATTTGTCAATTGTTGTTTAACACTTGTTATTGTTAATTCACAACTTGTTAATAAATTTTTTAATATATAAGGATATTTTACTTATTTAACTATATTTACAAAATACCAAATTAGACACTACTTCATTCATTGGGACTTTGAAGTATTAGGTACCTAATTTGAAATATTACGTTTTCCAACTTCTTTATTTGTAGAGCTTGTTTTAACAACTTCTCCAATATTCTCAAAATTTGAAAAAGGGAAACCATTTTTAATTTCAATGTAATATAATCTTGTAATTAAATTACATGGTGTACGAAACTATATGGAGGTGAACATCTATAATGTATTTACTTATTTTATAATTTAGTAAAGTTTAGAACATATGAGTGTGTATTTGTGCACGTACATTCCCCCCCCCCCTTCTATTTGCCCATTATTCTTCCTTTCACCGCATGCTTATTAGCTATAGATACGCACAATCATAGTTTAAAAATATTGATTGAATTTTTTAAAAATAAAAAATACATAAACCTATTTTGTCACTTTTTATTTTACCAAAATTTATGTATTCTATTTATCAAAGAAGTAAATGTCATGATACATCAATATTTTAACGATCCCTTTATTTGACTATCATTTCACATTGGTCTAGACACCGGCTGATTCAAACCATTATTTTTTAATACATGATATCACCTATTAGACTTTTACACACTGATTTCACTGCTGTATATGCACGCCCTATATTTATTTATGTTATCGCCATTGTCAGGTGGTTGATTCGATAAAGAAGTTTTCATTTCCCCGTTGGAAAAAAAAAAAAATCTCCATAACCCTAATTAGTTCCTTGACCTTATCCAAACTGGTTTGAATTTTCATGCTTACATATATGTATGTATGGATAAATGTGAAAGCCCGCTATGAATGATTACAAAAACAAAGAATTAGTCAAAACATACGGAATAATTTACTCCCTTCTATTTTTAATACTAGACTTACTCTTTGTAACATGAGCTAAGAATAGAAATTAACATTAAATTACAAGAACAAAGTAGTAACTTGATACGTTTATCATATAAATTGCTACTTATTATATACAAATGATTATGGGAAACAGGTAAAAAAACAGTAAAAAACAGTTTATTATCGATGAAAAAACTATTACGTCACAAACTTCTAACAAAATTTCATCGTTAAATTTAGCAACAAATTGCTGATAGAATTTTTTTTGTCACTAATCCATCGCTCAATTCGACTTTCATGCTTTTAAATCATATTCTTACAATATAATTATATATTTAATAATATAATAATTTAAATATATTTTTAATTGTAAAATAAATTAGTATATCTTTGGAGTTGATGTTAATAGGAACTACATCATCATTAATCTCAGCAGCAGACACTTACTAAAAGAAAAAGGTAATTTTTCGCCAAACTTGTTTTATGTTTTATTAAAATTAGTTAATATTCTTTCACAAGATAAGAATATTAATAATTTTTTTATAAAATTAATATAATAAAAAAAATAAGTATATTTTTACACAAAATATCAAAAAATGTAACACACGATAAAAATCCATAATAATAAAAAGAAAGATTTGTATCACCAAACTAATATGAAAGAAAATTTTGAATTTGAACGACTTAAAAAATGAAATTTGATTTTGTAATATAGAATAATTAGATTTCACAATAGTTAGCTTTTTAAATAATTATTTTTTTAAATTATATAATGATAAAATAACTTGATCTAAAAAAATAATTTAATTTTGCAATCTATTCCAATAGTTAGTGAGAAATTGGAAGAAATATTGAATTCTTCTCCAAAATATAATGGAGAAAATTTATAATGATGTATTTTTAATATTTAAAAATATTATTTCTTTGAAATTTAAAATTTACAAATCTTAGAAAACTTTTTTTCTCTCCTAAAAATTTTATGGAGGCAAACAAGGAGAGGGAGGCAAACAAGTAGAGGGAAGCAAAATCCCTCCTCTTTCCTCCCCTCCCCTTCAAATTCCTCGTCCCAAACATTCGTGTAAGGATCATCAAAATCATTAAAAGAATGCTGAGAGCTTCTGTTGGGGAGTCTGAGGGGGAAGTTGTCTTGCTGGAATACGAGAGGGAATTGGATGCCATCCTGAATCAGGAGGATATTTTATGGTCCCAGAAATTTTGATCCTTATAAGGACTTGAAGATTAGTTTTCCCCATGTTTTTTTAATCTTGGACCTTCTTATAACTAATTCCTCATTATGCAAATTCTTGTCACGTTATGTATGGGGACCCATCTAGAACATCCATGGCCACTTGGTTAGGAAGTAGAAAACTGCGTCACGTTATTTTGAATGTTTGCTTTTGTTCCATGTAAATTAACACTTCAATATATTATGTATCTCATATTTATTACTCATCTAGTCCTTCATATAGGACTTAATTATTGAGTTGATATTGATCCTAAATATAAGACCCATTCCTTATATTTATGAGTTTTACTTAAATTACACCCGTTGATACTCATTCGACTATAATTAAGTAGAAAAGAGAGGGAGCATATTAAGAAAGATAATTATAGCATTTTAGAAAAAATATAATCATATTTTTTATAGTTAACTAACTTTCTTAATCTAATCAACTTGGTTAAACATGTCTTATATATATTAAGGATATGAGACGAAAATTTTTTTCAATTCTAATATGTTATACTCCTCCGGTCCTAAATGTAAGACCCTTATATAAGAGTGTATAAGGGTCTTACATTTAGGACCGGAGGAGTAAGTTATAATGACCATAGTCCAATGTAAATAATCAAAGGAAGGGTATTTGAAGAAAAAATCAATGCATATTTTTTTTTATAAATAACTAACTTATCTAATTTTTTTAAATTTATATGAATTAGTTAACTAGTATTTATATTACTTTCGGTTCTAATTATAAGACTTTATTTGTAAACTATAAATGAAATCTTGTGATTAGAACTGGAGGTCGTATTCAAAATCAGAGAGTAATGCTTCCATTATAGTTAGTGTAAAATACAAGTAGATATGTTAACCAAAAAAAAAAACAAGTAGACATTGACATGAGCGCGTGCAATGGCAATTTCCATCTAGAGGTCGCTTTCTCGTGAATTACTAATGTCATCGACATTATTACATTCTAGTCGTGTGCCCACAGTTTGACAAGAATGGTACAAATATCGGCCTAAATATGAAAGTCTGGCCCTACTTCCCAAACTCAGTCTCCCCATGCTTACTTCAACCAGGGCCAGTTCTTTGTTTATCGTATTGGGCCTTGCATTTTTGAAATATTTGCCACTTGATGAAAGAAATGTGTCATGTGTTGTTGGACCCGAACAATGTTGTTGATGTGCGTGGCTGTGGTTTTTCTCTCCTCTTTTTTTTTCCCCCTCCTCTGGTGTCAGTAAGGTAAATCAAGGATCCAAGACTCGAGAGACAATAGGCAAGATACTATTTCCTCCGTCTTTTTTGTAAAAACAATCACTGGCTTAGTCGCTTAACAATCGGCTCATAACTCATACAAAATTATGAGTTCAAATCCTATTATTGATATAAAAATTTTGTGAATGGATGATCTGTAAGTACTTCTATAAGTATTTTTTGAGCTTGAAAGCATACCCTGACTCAGATAAATCCTCAGGACTCTCATACTGGTATTCCTAAATATAAGAAATAAATTATCTTTGTCTAAAAATTTAAGTTAGCTAGATTTTTTTTTGCACTTTTTCCCCTACTAAATATATGTTGGTTATTATTTCTCTATAATAAATTTTTACTCATTATCTCACATCTACTCTTTTTATAAACAATGATATAATTAAAAAAATGTATATATCTTACATATTTATTATTTTTAACCAAATTTAATTAACATTTTGAATCCCATAATTTTAACAGTCGTTGCTTATAATAAGAAAGGGATAAAGTAATATTTCGGCCACTAAAGGCCTGGCCTTTGAACCATCAAGGCTTTTGTTCCCTCCCTTCATCTTCTGTAATTCTCTTTCATTTTTTTAATTCAGTTTTAAATGTTTTTTAATTTGTTAAAATATTTATACAATTATGCATTTTTTTTGCCAGCGCATGATTATGCATGACTTTAATTTGATTATAAATATAAGATTTTAATCCACTTTGTCTTTCATATTTATTTATTTTTTTCCAAGATAATCTTTATAGTAGTTGTACATGTTAAATATTTCATCAAATGACACTTGATTAGTAAAAATATTTTAAAAAAGACAGCAAGTATTTATTTTAAATAACTAACTTAACTAATTTTTTTTAATCTACTCAAATTAGTCACCTAACTTTTATATTAAGGATCAGGAATAGTATTACTAGTATCATTTATGAAAAAAGATTGGCAGCCAGCTCCTTTTCCTTTGGGTGGTTCAGCCTAATATTTAAAAGTCGGGTGGAATATCAAATCAGAAAATTCAGCTAATTACGATTCTTATGATTTAACTAATTAGACCAGCTGTGGAACAGGGAACATAATAATTAAATTAAATTAAAACTATATACATTTATAATAATACATAGATGCCTGCTAGTCACTTCAATATTAATTGCTTCAATCTTAATTAATTTTTCCTCTGATCATCAATCAGTTTCTTTGTCTTTCAGTGTCATATGGGTCTTATAGCGATTCTCAAAATTTACGTGACCTTTATGTTTTTAAGTCTTGACCCTTTTTGTAACTAAATCCTAGCTAGTTATGTTATGTCACGTTGGATGGGGACCAAATTAAGGTGTTTCAGTAAATTAAGTGGAGTTGAAACTTGGCGAAGATGAACTCAAAAACCGAATATGGGATCCCACAACATCAACTTTAGGTCTCTTTCCTCCGGTTGCTGCTTTGTCTCCAAGGAATAAATAAAAGTGTAAAGGGATGGTGAACCGAATATTAAAAAGAGATTCCTGGACTGTCGTTAGCCAGCCATAATTCTCGTAGAAATATAAAGATGAAAGCCAACTCAAGAAAATAATCAAGTAATCTGCAAAGTGACTTTATCTAGAACATTCATGCTCACTTAGCTTGGTTAGAAAGTAGAAAACTGCATCAACTAGAGTTTATACCAGCAGATAGTTACAGTGTTTTATTAAGTAAGTGTATCTACTTTGTTTTTAGAGTTGGTAATAAGCGGGTTTAACCCTGTCAACCGATAAAAAATAATAGGTTATGGTTGGTTAAAAGTCAACTCGCTAATAAACAAATCTTTTTAAGCCGCACCGTCAGGCCCGCAACTTGTCAGGGGTTAGCCCACTAAACTTTAGGCTGACTCGCATTTATTTTTTATTTTCAAGTATTATTATAATTATATATAATATTCTATCTAAAAATTTTAAAAAAAATATCTATATAATTTATTTGGTGCTTTCAATCAAATATTTCAAGAAAAAAATAAAAGTCTCATTATATTTTGTTGGATATTAAATAAGAAAAAATATTGAAAGATCAAAATTTTTTCTTAAAAAAAAGGTAAATAATTGTTGGCAGACCAACCCATCTTGGTGGTTCAGCCAACCGGCTTTCAAACAACATTTTCTAATCCAATCCATATGGATCCAATCCCGTTATAGATTGGCCTGTATTGCCACCTATATTTGTTTTTACCTTAAAATTATTGTTAGAATTGGGCTTTCGTTTGCATGGTTAATTAAATAATGGAAGAGTCAGATCAAAGAAGGTGATGATGACTAGGAAGAAGAGCCGAAGGTAGGCACTGAACTGTGCAGTGGGAAACTGAGCCTTAGAGATTAATTGAAGGACTTGAAAAAATCACAAAAAAAGACTCTCAAATGTATAAAATTACAAAATAAACACTTGAATTAATAAAATTATTGTCAAAAACTGGACCTTAAATATGAATTATAAAATATTGAGGAAAAGTCCAAACTATCCCTTTTTTGTTCTCTTTCTTCCATCTCATCCTCTTCCCAGAAACTCCATCTGCATACTGACATATATCACCATGTCGGCCAACAGGGTGTCTTTCTTTATCATACCCCTGCATGTAGGCGAAAACTCCTTTGCGTTCTTTGAACCCAAAGTCCTCCTGAACGACGTCGTCTGCTCCGAACCCCTTCCTCCACGCCAAGCATTTCAAGAGCATGCTGAGCGAATCTCCCACCTTGAAGTACGAAATTTGGCTGCTTCCATTGGAGAAGTGACGAAGCTTTTCTTATTTGGTTTTGGGGATTCGTCTAGGAGCTTTGAATGGTGGGTTTTGGAGGGACATGATGGGAGAAGGTGTATTAAGGGGGTGTTTGGCAAAACCAAAATTAGGTTTCAGAATCACTTTTCCGCAAAACGAGGTAACCTCCTCCACATATTTACTTCGTAATCCGTAAAAGCACTTCTAAAACCATGGTTTGGTTTCTATCCAAACACCCCCTAAGTGAGTAACAGATGGATTGCAAGGGACAATTATATTAAAGGAAATTAATAACAGCTTGAGAAGATCTTATTTTTACAAAACAAAGTATTGGGGAAAAAAAAGGATAGGATTGTTCCTCAAGAGAAGGCCTATTCTTATTCTATAAACTATAGTCAACCATTAGCAAGAGTGTGAAATTTGTTTATTTTGCCAATGTGGTTGTGAATGACAAGTCTAGGATAGAAAATAATAAGTGCTAAAAATCTATTCACAATAATTTAAGTTTTAGCAAAAATTAACATTATCTTCACAATTTAATTGTCAATGACAAGTTTAGCATAGAAAATAATAAGTATTGAATAGCTATTCATAATAACTTAAATTTTAGAAGAAATTGACAATATTTTCACAATTTAGTTGTTAATGATAAGTCTAATATGAAAAATAACAAATATTGAAAAGATATTCACATTAACTTAAGTTTTGTCATAAATTGGCATTATTTTTATAATTTAGTTATCAATGACAAGTCTAGTATAAAAAATAATAAGTGTTGAAAAGTTGTTCACATTAACTTAAAATTGATAAAATTTAAATCATCGAATTATATTTAAATCATGTTAAAAATTGAAATACAAAATGCACAATTCATACTTACTAGTCCCTCAAGTTGCCCATTTTGTGTTGCCCTTGAGGCTAGTTTCAATTGAGGAATCATATTATAATCATAAATAAATTATTATAACATAATATATTATCTATTAAGGTGGGTCTCAAATCTAAACGTAGCCCAACAAGAGTTTTTCACAATTCGCGTCCATTTTCATTTTTTTTCCTTCTCCCCAGTAAATGAGAAGGAAATTGATATAAACTACTTTTATTTTCTTTTCTTTATGAAGAAACCCAGAACTGATTATAGCAGTACTCTAGTAGCACCTCAATGCAATGCACTTGCTTCTATCATGCTTGCTGCTGAGTCATACAGAAATGCATTTACGAAGAGGAGAGGAAGAGCAGAAGGGGGGGAGAGGAGAGAATGAGATTAAAAAAGAAGCAGAAGGGTATTTTGACTTTTGTAAATATTTTATAATTTACATTTAAGGTCCGATATGTGATCGCAATTTTATTAATTTAAATGTTCATTTTGCAATTTTATATGTTTGAGGGTTTTTGTTTGCAATTTTTTCCAGGGACTTTGAGATTTGACCATAGATAGTGTAGTTAATTACAACTTAATGCCTAAGTCTTAAGAATGCCCCACCTTGCCCTTTTGCTTTTTCCTCTTCCCTTTATAAGCAGTGAGATTGATAAAGAGAAAGCATATATAGGAGAAACAGTTGATTCTGAAGCTCTGCTACCAAAATACATGCTGCCTCTCTACCACCAAAGGAAATGCACCGTTTAATTACGTGAAAACAAAGCCTCAGCCATTGGCTTAGCTAATAATGATGAAGGTTACTTCATTAAACTAAACGGTGTGTTGAGAAATAAAGGAATGTGGGATCTAATTTTAGTTGTTTAGAGGGGATGATGGATATGGTTAAATAAAATAAAAAACGACTCAGATATTGTCTTTACTTAATTAAATGATACATTTTCTTTGATAGTAGAAAGGCAACATGGTTTTCAATACAAGAGGTTCAGATCCCCAGACAAACTGGGGTATTCCCATTCCCCCAGTCAAAGACAGTGGGTTTGCTTTAATTCTTAATAGCCAAAAAGGACACTTCCGAGCACTTTCTTTCTCATGCACTATTCATTAGATGACATGAATTGTAGAATTGTGTGTGTGTGTGTGTGTGTGTTGATACAGTTTTAATATGGTATCTTATAGTATGTGACGTTGGATATTACCAAATTAGGTCGATATAATAATTATATGTCTTAAAATTAGTGTATTATAATTTTTAATTTATTTAAAATTTCAGTATACTTATTACTATGAATTATTTCTGTTTAACAAGGGAATAAAATAGAGTGAATTAAAAAAAACAATATTCTACTCTGGCGCTTCCATCCAATTTTTTTAACAAATAAACGTGTGCTAATGGTGACTATCTTGATAAAATTAAAGTTAATGTGAAACTAACATTTCTATATATTTTAGGAAAAAAGGGAAAGAGATCTGTACAATTCTAATGAAATTTAAATAATGTACATATAATTTATTCAATATTTATCATTTAATAAGCATTGCTAAATGTGAGATAAATCACTGTATATACCAATTACATTTGAATGAATGTCACCATCGTGTATGTATATTTACTTTAACGCGGCAAGAGAAGTAATGCCATATGGGGCCAACAGTGTTCAAAGAGAGAGAGAGGTTGTGGGTGAAATTGTGAGTGGAATGAGAATAGACAGATGAACAATAATGTTCCTGCAATTTTGGCGCCATTGATCAGGTCCTTTTGGTCAATTTCTTATCCCTCCCTGAGTTGGCTTTATCTAGATCCTTCCTCATCATCCTCGTTATAGAGTAGAAAACTGCACTAACCAGAAATGATAACCAGAAGATAGTAGCAGAGTTGTTTTAAGCAGGTGTGAGTTTGATCTCCTTTCTCTGTTTTTCATGCCTTCTGTTTCCTTTTATAGAATGTTTCGTAAGTCTTGGACAATCCTAGCACCATCAAGATCTCGATCACGAGGTAATTACTTCACAGATATGCCACCCTTCTCACCTAGCCACATCACTGGAATGAGATCCTTCTCATCAGCTCAAAACCAATATTCTAGTGACTACCTCCTGCCTTTATACATGAATGAGAGCTCTTTTGGGCTAGAAGCAGCGAGATTTAACTCTGAGAATTCCTCAAGCCTTTCGAAACAATTCTTCGGCTACTTTCCAGCTGCTCTAGCTCTGTTTCCGCTTATGTTTTCTCCTCCATCAGGATCATCCCAAGATCTACCTCCTTTGTTTCGAGCTGCCATGGTTATTGCCTTTTCAGCTTCTCTCTCAGGAAATTTTCTGGGTCAATCTGAGCCAAGGCTTGCAGCTCTAGCTGTCAGAGCTGGGCATTTCTGTTTCCTAGTGGGTTTTTCTGTGATGACTGCTAAAGCTTTTGCTTCAGGGAGTTTGGTCATGACGGTGATAGGTTGGGTAGCTGGGGTTGTCCCCATGTTAGCCTTCCTCATGTCTTGCCGTGCCTAAAGCCTACGAATATGTAGGAGCTTCAAAACCTCTGAACTGGGTAAAATGATCTATTGATTGCTGCCATTTTTGGGCAGGTAAGTATCATTGTACTTGGTAAATGAGATGTTGTGGCTTCTACATTTTACAGCCATCTCTATATGTGATGGCATGTCCTAGGACCATTTATTTTCCCTTCACAATTTAGTGTTTCCTACAGTATCATCTCCAACTTACACAGTTCTTTCTACTTCTATGAGGGATCATCATTTATTTGAAATGGTATTCCACCAGCACAAAATATAGGTGAAAACCTTGCCAAATATTTTGTCATCGTTTCTCAGTCTACCCAAACTTCTATGGTATTGTTTAGCATGAAGCATAGAAAATGAAGGATAAGGATTGAGATTGGGATTAAAAATATTTATTAAAAAAATATATAGTATGAGAGATTATTTGTTACATTAAGCAAATCTATCTATATGGGATTGAGAAATATACAGGGAAGTGATATTTCTCAATTCTACCTCCATGGGTTTGCCTAACAAATAATTACTCATATTAAAGACTTTTAATATTTTTTTCAATTACAATCATACTTCCTATCCCTCATTTTACCAAACAGGACCTATATATATATATATATATATATCCCTATCATCGTTACTCTGACTCCAACCTTTTATCCGGCAACTCCAGGAATAAGACCTCAGGCTGTGTTTACGTAACAAACCGTCTACACCCAGAAATTAAACCTCACTAAACTTGGTGTTTTAGGTGGTGAGATTCACTACAGTTTTGAGTGTACGATGGAATTTCTACACCTGAACACCTTCTCTGAATCATACCCATTAACCTGAACACCTTCTCTGAATCATACCCATTGGTCTATGCGGTAAGAAATTAGCCGTAGATACATATGTCTTTAGAGTATGTGACCTGACTATAAATGGTCTATGGCTCTATAGGTCTATAGAAATGGCTTCCTGAGCCAAAGAAATAGCCCAAATGAGGGTCTTTCTTGAATTTGCCTTAGTGGCAATATGTCTATTTATGGCTTGATGCTTTCCGGAAATGGACCATTCACCAACAACCTCGATTCGGTTTGGATCACACGAAACACAATACAAGTAAGTCATGTAAACTATTGCCAGACATTTCATCAGACATATTTTGCTCAATCTCTGCATCGCTGTGGTATAGACTCAAGTAAAATGAACATCTGTTTATTTCTGTGCTTATTATTTTAGCTTCCTTTCATAAGTGCTGGACATTTCCTAAGATAATTTTTCCCAAATACATGTTTAATCCTTTTCCCAACCCCATTTACTTTCATCAGATACTTCTCTCAATCTCTGCATTGCTGTGGTATAGACTCAAGTAAATGAATTTTTATTTATTTCTGTACTTATTATTTTGGCTTCCTTTCATACGTGCTGGACATTTCCTAAGATAATTTTTCCCAAATACATGTTTAATCCTTTTCCCAACCCCATTTACTTCAGATATTTCAAAATTTCAAACAAGTCAGTGTCTCATTCTTGACGAAGTTCTGTATGCAGCTTGGAGGTTCATCTGTCCTGCAGAAGACACACCAAACTTCTGCATGAAGAACCAGACCTCGACAACACATTTACCACTATGTCACAGACTAAGGTCAGAAGTACCTATTCTTGCAGTAGCAAAAGGTGGAGTCAATTCGTACCAGTGCAAGTATCCAACACACCATTATACCATTATAAGTATCCAACACACCATTTAGGTTTTGCACAACCATGAAACTATTAAGATGGTATCTTAAAATGAAGACAGAGATCTTCCTTCATTACTGAACGGTGCAACAAGAGCGAGAGATAAAGAGATAGATCTTCCTCTCTCTCTCTCTCAATTACCACACACGGTATAGTTATTGGAGGCAAGTAAATTGTCTACTGTTTCATGTACTAAAGCATAGTAAGTGTGATGTACCTATTAATATACTATGAATATTGTGTAATGTACTCTGTGCTTCTATCGTGTTAATACAAAAATTTATGTTGGAGGGCATCATGGAGAACGTCAAAAGGGTTACTATTCATGTGTCCACTCCAGAGGTGGATTTCTCTGTATTATCCCCTCACACTGCACTTTGAGTGGAGTATTACCTCTAGAATTTATTGTTTTTTCTCGAAGCTATATGGTACCAAACCTGTGCAATGATGAAAACTAGGTCAAGCAATTAATCAAGTAATCTGCAATTTCTTGGAAATAAAGAGAACCTGCATGCATTTGGCTTTACATTTTCATGGTCATTTCGCTATAATGTAGAAAAGTGCATTATCTAGAGTTGATGGCAGAAGATAGTTACGCAGTTTTATTAAGTAGGTGTGATCTCCTTTGTTTTCCATGTCTTCTTTCTACTTAAGATTACTGTTGGAGCTGGGTGTTCGTCTATATATATATATATAATCAAATGGAATTTGCTTCGGATCAAAGGTGATGACTGTGAAGCAGACCCCGATACTCACTGAGTTGTGTAGAGGGTAATTGAGACCAAAAGGAGTTCGATCAAAGATCTTTTTTTTGGACTTCATTGAAATTATGAGAGGCAATAGGATTAAATAAGAATATACGAATATGTCATTCCCTAGCACTTTTCATTTTCAATATGATACCTCTTGGAAACAAGTCCAATGAAGTGGGGACCAAAGGTAAAGTCAAATAGGAACTTTACTGAATTAATTTGAGCTCTTTTTCTCCCCTGGAGTTTCTCCATAGTGAGAGCGCCACTCCTCTCCTTGGTGAGAGCTAATCTCGGAGCTGCATCTCTGTTTTACCGAATTGTTGGGTGTGCATGAAATGTCAGGATTTGTGGCTGCTGTGGGGGATCAATCATGTCACTCAGCAATGGGAAGCACAATTCAGCAGCATCGGCAATGGGAAGTGGAATTGGATCTCCTCCCCCTTGTAGAAGTAACTGGGTATTTAATGCTTGGTTAGAAGTAACTCAGCACTGGGGAGCACAATTTAGAAGCAACTTGGTTAGAGGCGACTCTAATGCTGCTCATTACGCAACTCAAAAATAGTGCACAGCGCAAGAAATCCTATTCTTCAGCTTGAGCTTTGAGGTATGCTTTGTTTGAATCTCCTCCTCCTAGTAGAAGTAACGTGGAGTTGGATCTGGTATTCTTTGTCTGGAATTGATAGAGATCCTCTTAAATTGTCCTCTGGGTATATCGAAGAAGAACTGGACCGTGCTATGACGCCGTTATAATCTGAATAACTCACTCTCTCCTACTACAGGTAAGTGTTACCAGTGAGGATCCTTTAGTTTATTTGGTTTGAATTGGATTGGATAATGCTGTATGTTTTACCGAGATAAGCATTATCTTAAGGAAACAATCAGTTCAGACAAGTCTCCAATGCAACATTTAGGTTCACACAACCATGAACCTATGAAAATGGTATATCCTATAACTTTCTTAAAGACAGAGATATTCTGCATTAGTTCACAGAGAAATAAGAGTGAGAGAACAAGGTAGACATCATCGTCTGTCTAAACTACGAAGCAAGATATATAGTTATGGGAGGCAAGTTAATTGTCTTTATGTTTTTGTTTCATGTACTAAACAAGCTAACAAGAATACAACCACGGAACACTTGAATCGACTAGTATTGTTTCAGCTGAATCAGAAGTCTAGCAGTGTTAGATCTCAATAGTAGAGTTGCCATCTAAAAAGGTCTCACATCCTTGATTCGGAATAGTTTGGGCTTACTGAGAGGGTGTTTGGTAACCCTTAAAAGTATTTCTCGTAAAATGAAACATTCTTTTACATATTTATTTCGTAAATCATAAAAACACGTTTGAAATCATAGTTTGGTTTTTATCTAAATATCTCCTGAGTTCTCGAGTTACTAAAGATTGGCTCAAGATGCCATATGCACGCATAGCATAGAAAAAGAAAAAAGGTGTGATGTAACTATTCATATCCAATAAAAATTGGGTTATGCATTTCTTGCTTGAATTGTTTTGATCAAGTTAATACAAAATTTATGTTGCGATCAGTGAAATTCTTCTTTTTGGTTCTCTTGCATGTTTATTTTCATGATGATTTGTTGTAATTGAACCTGCCTCTTTTTTTTTTTTTAATCAGTAATACTACCCTTGTATGCTTTAGATAAAGGTAATTATGGTACATTTTCTTTTCTTAAAACCGAGACATTTCGTATAGATAAATTATGATTTTAGTTAAGAATAGCATTTATGTAAGTGCATAAAGTGTTTGATAATTTGTATCAGGGCTGAATTTGCTTCGAATTAAAGGTGGTGATTGGGAAGAAGATTCCTAATCCGTTTGTTACGGGAGAAATAAAGGGAAAAAAATGGGAGAAAAATTTTTAATGAGTTTAACCTGGAAAATTTAAAACAAAATGGGGTTAAAAACTTTTAACTAATTTTGTTTTATTTTTTAATCTTATATTTTTTCTCTGTCAAAATTTTATAATCTCATTTAAAAAAAATTTTAAATCCAACCACCCCTCTAATTTTCTCATAGGCTGAAATACACTCTGAGACTGTCCTTATACACCATTGCTTTCCCCCATTACGTCAGGCGTTTATGCCGTTAAATAGTGGCATTTTTGTAATCAAATCTAAACCTTTTTATGTCATTTTCTCATAAAAACAAAAACCAAAAAGACTTTTATGCCGTGTCTGTTATTTTCATTTTGTTTTTTTAGCCTATGTAGAAAAGTGAGATTCTATATAAGCTGTAGGGTCCTCTAAAAACTTGTACGGCCTTTTCTAATAATGTTCCCGTATGCCATTTAATTTAAGGGAATTTAAAACCAATACAAACATGGCTGATGTGATACCAAACCTGAGTAATGCGGAGAAGTCAGTCAACCAACCAATTGGATCTTCTTCATTAATTGCTCATCCCTCCTTCCCTAGACTTTAACAAAAAAATGCGCTAAAATTCAGATTTAATGGAAAAAATTAGTTTCTCATCACATAATAAATTAATATTTAATTTTTTATTAAAAAAATATTTATATGTAGTATCTAATCATGTCTCAGTTAATATTATTTCCAATATAAAAGTACCTGATAATAATTAAAAAATAGAAGAAGAAAAAAAACACACTAATGAGATTTAGGCGGTGTTTGGTTAATCTAATAAGTATTTTTTTACAAATCGAGACAAATTCCTTCATGTATTTATTTCGTATACTGTAAAAACACATATGAAATCATGGTTTTGATCCTACCCAAATACCCTCTTATTGGCACCAAAAGATAGTTGCAGAGTTTTACTGAGCAGGCAAGATGTCCTCTCTTTCATTTCTATGCGTTCCTTTTGGAGAATGATTCGTAATTCTTGGACGTTCGTAGCACCTTTCTCACCTAACTACATCACTAGAAGGAGATCCTTCATGTCAGCTCACAACCATTATTCTAATAACCACCATTTCCTGCCTCTATATAAGCGAATGCGAGTTCTTTTGAGCTAGAGACACTTAAGATTTGACTTAAGAATTGCCCAAGTCTTTGGAAACTATTCATCGACTTGACCTTTCAACCTGCTCTAACTCTGTTTCAGACTATTATGTGTTTTTTTCCTCCATCTGGGTCATCCCAACATCCTCTTCCTTTGTTTGGAGCTGCCATAGTTATTGCCTTTGCAGCTTCACTCTCTGGGTATTTTCTAAGTCATTCTAAGCCAAGGCTTGTAGCTAGAGAAGACTGGGTTTTTCTCGTGCTCAATAGGGTTTTTGTGTGAAAACTAAAGGCTCATTTGGAGTGAATTATAAATAGTTTTTTAAACGTGATTTACAGAATACAAGATAAATATATAAGGAGAATTTTATCTCAGTTTATATAAATTTATATAAGTCTTTTCTGCTAGGGAGTTTGGTCATGTGGGGCTAGCTGGAGCTTTCCCCATGTTATCCTTAAGCTCCCCTAAACTCAGTTAATTATTAATTAGATCCTCATAGTCATGTACGAACATCCCTTCCTTTTCCTTTTCCTCTCTCTAAAAAGTGAATGAAATTGGAAAAGAAAACGCGTAGTATGCAAGACAAAGGTTTTCTCCCCCCAAGGGGAAAAACAAAAAGGGAAAAACTCTTGAACATTTTTTAAGAAAAATTAGAGAAAAGTTCTTCATTAAAAATTTTATTGATGAGAAGAACCTAAATCAGAGTACCGGTACTTTGTGAATATAAAATTTGTAGAGTACCTTCATTTTTTTTCTTAAAAAAATTACATTAACACTTGCATCCCACTTTTTTGAAAAAATTGTATTCATATTAATGGAGATTATGCAATGAAAATGGAAGTTAAATTGAAGTGAAATAACATTTCTATTTTTTTTAAAAAAAAAGAGGAAATTAAAAGAGAATATTGCTGGACTGTTTCTCGGAAGTATGATACATGCCAAACCTGTGTAAGAAGGAAAGAAAAGTCAGTCAAGCAAACAGTGAAGTCTTCTTGATTAATCTCATCCCTCCTTGCATTGGCTTTATATATAGAACTGTCATAATCATATTCGTTGGGGAGTAGAAAACTGCACAACCTAAATCTGTTTACCAGAAGATAGTTTCAGATTTAAGCAGCTAAGATCTCCTCCTTTCTCTGGTTTTTCATGGCTTCTTTTTCCTTTTGCAGAATGCTTCGTAATTCTTGGACAATGCCAGCGCCATCATCAAGAGAGACCCTTCAGATCGGCTCATAACCATTATTCTGATGGGCAACTCTTGCCTCTGTATATGAATATGAGTTCTTTTGAGATAGAGGAGATGAGATTTGACTCAGAGAATTCCCCAAGCCCCTCGAAGCTACTCATTAGCTTAACCTTCCAGGCTACTTTAACTCTATTTCAGACCCTATCTTCTTCTCCATCAGGGTCATTCTTCAGAGAAACAAGTGCATTTTGTGGAACTGCGATGGTTATTGCCTTTGCAGCTTCACTCTCCGCGTATTTCCTGAGTTATTCAAAGCCAACGCTTGCAGGTATAGTTGAGAAGACTGGGTTTCTCTCTTTTGCAATGGGTTTTTTGGTAATGACCAAGGCTTTTCTGTGGTCATTGAGGTCATAGGTTGGCTAAATCTATGAATTGATGTAAAAGGGTCAATGACCAAAACTCCGCCTATGTTTCATAGCCGGTCCCAAGCCCGGATAAAGGAGGAGGGTGGTGTTAGCCCTAGATAGCCAATGGAAAGCTCTATCAAATCTGTGTATGACACAAATCAACAAAGTAATTGTTTGAGATGATTCAGTCATGTCCAAAGACAATTGACCATTCACCTACAATGCTGGCCCGTTTGGATCACATGATACAAGCAAGTCATGTAAGGTAATGTTACACAATTCCTCATATATTTTGCTTAATCTCTGTGTTACTATGGTATAAATTCGTCAAACATGGCCATCTATTTACTCGTTTAGTACATATAAAAGCCTTTCTCTTTACACTAATGATGCTACATATGTCATGGGATATTTTTCCAGAACACGTGTTTAGTCCTTTTGCAAACCCAATTTTCTTCATGTCTCTTAGAATTTCAGACCAGTTAGGGTCTCATTACTGCTTGACACAGTTCTATATGCAGCTTGAAGATTCTCATATATTGTGCAGTATAGAACCAGAGCTGGACAACAAATTTACCACCATATGAGACAGCTATTCTCTAGCTTTCAGCAGCAAAAGGAAAATATAGTCAGTTTTGACTATTATAAGTAGCCAATGCACCATTTAGGATCACATGACCATGAAAATATGAAATTTGTATCCTACAACCTTTTTTGAGATAAAGGGAGATCTTCCTCTCTCTCTCTCTCTCTCTCTCTCTCTCTCTCTCTCAAGTACTGCACATTGTATAGTTCTCTGATTCTCTCAGGCAAGTTAATTGCCTTTTGTGTAATGTACTCCCTCTGTTCCTTATTATAAGAGACATTTGATGCTTATGGCATGTTCCTATATATAAGAGACACTTAAAAGTTGTCTCTACTTTTTTGTGTTGATTTCCTAGTTTACCCATATTTATTGTCTCCAACTCACACTTCCTCTCCCTCCCACTTTTCTTTCATTTAATAATTTAATTGTTCTCTCTCATGCTCTCTCTCCTTATTAATGTGGGTATTTTTAGAAAAAAAATTATACTTTTTACACATTGATTGTTCTTAACTAATTTTAACTGTTTTTTTTATCAACATAATTCGGTTATTCGTCTCTTATAATAAGGAATGGAGAGAGTACTAAAATACTTCAGGATGAAGATTAGGTTTTGTTAAGCAGTACTGTTAGAATTCTTTGTTTTTCTCGTTTTCAGGAATTATGGTACCAACACAAATTCTTTGTTTTTCTCGTTTTCAGGAATTATGGTACCAACACCCCGTCATGATTAAAATTAACTCAGGCATTGAATCAAGTAACTTGAAATTGCTTTGGAAATACTTAGGAGACTATTGATAAAGAGAACCTGCTAGCATTAAAGCTGTGAAGCAGACCCCAAAAAACACACACTGAGATTGTGTTTATGGGAATTAATTGAGACCAAAGGAGTCCAATGAAAGATCTTTTTCTTTGGATGTCATTAAGATCATGAGAGACAACGAGATTAATTAAGGTTCTACGAATTTATCATTAGTTAGGGCAAGTCATTTTCTTGGAAACATGTCTAATAGTGAAGTGGGAACCAAAAGGTGAAGTATGTATAATGGGGAATATATATATATCCTTGACTAGAGGAATAAACAGCGTTAACAATTGCCAATTAGTGCATCACAGTCACAAGAATACCTCCTCCCTTTTCCGTTTAACTTCCTTTATCTTTGAGAATTATGAAAACGAAAAAGATAAGGTATAGCAAGGACAAAGGGTTACTTCAATGCCGTGTTTGGTATCATGGAAATTGGACAAATTAATGAAGCGTGACTCCTAAGAAAGCGAAAAGGATCCCCCCCCTCTCCCCAAAAAAGGACTACAATGTTCATCAGGTAATGTTTGGCACACGGGAAAGTGTTTTTTTTTTTTAAAAAAAAGGAAATTAAACTGGAGAAATAACATGTTTACTCAATACTGTACGTGTATTTCTTTAATACGCCAATTGATGACTTATGAATTATGATTCCAGAAGTAGTGCTCAAGTAAACCAAGACAAATCAGTGCCCTGAGAAATTGCTTTGAAACTTACCGAAAGACAAAGAGGTCATACAGTGTAGCCCACCACATCATTTATCTTTACTCTTTTGTTCCTTTTTACTTGACTTGCTTTTCCTCCCAGGGAAAAAAACGTAAAAAGAGAAGGCATTGTGAAAAATGGGATAACATGGTTGATTATTAATGACTTAAAGACTACGCAATTTTTCTACTTTCACTTTCTATTGGTTTTTTTTTTTTTTGAATAGCAAATCACCTAACAATATATGAAGTTACATTGGATTTCGAGTAACTATAACTTGAATCACATATGCTAGGTTAAGTTTCGAATGAAATATCTCATGCTAGAGATATAGCTATATGTTTAAAATTCAAAAAATGAGGATCAATTTAATTTGTAGAGGCCGAGAAGTTAACAGAAGTGTGAGAAAAAGGTCATGGGGGAAAACAAATGGAATTTGTAGTATTACATTTACAGGATAAATTGTGATTAAAAAGGGGCAGTGGGTGGGAAGTAAGATAAAACACGGACCCCGCGCGCCCGGGGAATCGAATGCCGCTACACCAGATGAGCCGCTTTCTCTGTCGGTAACAATTTTATTTGAAATAATTATATATCTTAGTAAATAGCACTTGGCCAACAATCTCAATCCGTAAGAGCTAGCATCATTAAAGCATGCTTTGCCTTTCAAAACCGCGCATCTGGTGTAGTGGTATCATAGTACCCTCCCACGGTACTGACCGGGGTTCGATTCCCCGGATGCGCAATGCTTCTCTGTTTTTTCAGTTTCATAAGAAATTTTATGAATAATAAAATTTTATTAAACATGTAATTTTTAAAAGGAGAGAGAGAGTTGAGGGGGAGAAGGAGAGCGGGATACATAAGCAAAAAGAAGAGAACAGTAGTGAGACCCATAAGCTGCATTTGTCATTTTTGTATCCGTCAGACCATGATTTACGTGGCACATGTGGTTCATCCAAGAACTTTTACGCTGTGTTTGGCTCGATGGAGGGAAGGGGAAGGAAGGGATTTTAATTAAGGGAAGGGGAGGGGAGGAAAGGGGTGGGTAGCTACAAAGGGAAGGGGAGGGAGGAGGAAGGGAGGGGAGAGATTTTAATGATCTCCTGTTTGGATTGATTGGAGGGGAGGGGAGGGAGCAATTTTAATAATACCTTATTTTTTCTAATAAAAAATTGACTATTTTAACCTCATAAAATTTAAATGAATTTTCTCACTTTTTTATTTTGTTAAGATATAACTATATATATAATACAATTCACCAATTTTGATTTACAAGACATAGTCACACAGTTATAGAATATCAAGATAAAAAGTCACGAGTGATAGATTTCAATCAGAGAAAAGACCTTGAAGGTGAAAAAAAATATCAACAACCTCTTGGAATTAGAAGAAGAGAAAAAAAAAGTTTACAAATGCTCACTAATTTTGGAGACAATTATCTTAATAACCTCTTGTTAGATGCTCAAAAAAACTCTCTTATGTAGAAATGTTTATGCCTGATTAGAGGTTAACAAATCAAAAGGGTATATAAGGAATTAAAATATTATCTCTCATCTCCCCTCCAAAAAACCCCACTTTTGGAGGGGAGGCTAGAAGGGAAGAGGAGGGGAGAAGAATCCCTCCCCTCTTTAAAAAACATCTTAACCAAACGAGGGAAGGGGAGGGGCTCCCCTCCCCTCCTAAAAAATTACACCAGCCAAACAAGGGGAGGGGAGCAACTCCCCTCCCCTCCCCTCCAAAAATCCCGTACCAAACATAGCGTTAAAGTTCTTTTGTATATGAAACGAAAATTAAGATCAACACCGACAATCTTATGCAGGGACAAGCTTCCATCTTTCCAATTCTTTGGATGACTTTCTTACATTATTTGAAAATTGAAAAAATGCAGACTCTTGATATGTACAATTCAATTGCAACAATGGATTACTCCAATTCTAAGGCTACATAATTATATGAATATACAATACAATACAGAAGTGAAAGGACTTCACAAAAGCACAAGCAGCAGATTTCTTCAATGATTAAGTCATAAGTCATGACTTAACCATCAAATGTTCTCAGAAAGTGAAAGGTTTCCTTATCAAACAAGAGGATGGCTAAAAAAGAAACCAGTGGCACAATGATTGCCATTGAAAAAAATGTTGAGCTGCTAAATTTTCCAGACTTCTGTGATGGAACGGAACATTCTACTTTACTTTCAGAGCTTGCATCTTCGGATGGCTCACCCCCCTGATTATCGAAACCCAAAAAAAAGGCTTTTAAAAGATGAGGGAAGAATAGATAAGATATTGATAAGTTAAGCATTGGTGAATTCAGGTAAGTATAAGACAATCATGATAAATTTAAATAATGGTAATTGTAATTTAATAAAAGCCAGAGCAGGGTCCAGAACGGGACCGCATAAACATGTCAGGCCGAAATGCGTAAAAAAAGTACCTGGAAAATTTGATTTAAAATATCTTCTCCTTCTTCATCAGCAGATTTCGTACAGCTACCATTGCTAGAGTCAATGTTAGAAGCTTGATCTTCACTGCTATTATTTAATCCATTGTGGCAGGAATCTAGAGGGACATCCCTTTTAACATTCTTCAGCTTTTCTTCCAAACTTCTGTTCTCAATTTTTAAAGCACATAACTGCATGAAGCACATACAGCCCCCCAATAAAAGTCCAGTTAGATTTCCCACATTATGGGCCATAGATGAATAACCATACCTAAGTTTACATCATAAAATAAATCTACCAATGCAATGAAATTTACAGTGATTTTACTTTAGGATCCTGTCTCCCAAGGAAATGCACAAATTCCTTTTCTTATTCCTTCATTCAGAATAAAGTCACTGGGGCAAGTAGTAGCAATAAGTTCCAATATTCATGATTTACTATGAATTTGCTCAATCATAATTTTTTATGGCAATGTTTATGTAAAACATAATACAAACCAGACGTTAAATTGCCCAAGAAATTATAGGAAGTACGCCATTACCTGTTGATGGACATGTTCCCTTTCAATGGTTAGTTGCATGACCATGTCCATGATAAACTTAGTTCTAACATTGATTTCTTTTGCACTTGAAATTTTTGAGTTGTTAGCTTGGTCCAGAGATGTTTCCAAGCTTTTCATTCTAGATCTCAGGAGATCCAATTCTTTATTTAGTTCTTCATTAGCTTCTGATAACACAATGCATTGCTCTTCTGCACTTTCTGTTGTACTTTCCGCCTTCGATAGCTTTGATCTTAGCTCTTCAATTAACAATTCCATATCCCATATAGCTGAATATAACATGTTCTGCTGTTCTTGACTAGCTTCAGACGATGCTTTTGCATTTTGTAGTTGAATCTCTGATTCCCTCAGCTGGTTTTCAAGTAAACCCACCTTTTTTTCTGCCGTACTAGCACTACCTTTAAGAAAATTCAGCTCTTCAGTAAGTTCGACGTTAGTTTCAGTTAACTGTGTAACCTTCGCTTCTGCACTCTCAGCCCTAGTTTCTGCTGTATAAATGCTTTCTTTCAATGACTCAACAAAATTTTCCATTTCAATAAGATGCTCTTGATTAGTTTCATTCTCAGCAGTTGCAGTAGATAGATGATGTTCAAATTCTATTCGTTCTTCTTCAAGATTTTTCACCTTTTCCCTCAAAGATTGCACTTCAGCATTTTCCTTCATGAGCTCAGCATTAATACGCTCAAGCTTCTCTAAAGAAGAGTCTTTATCCTTGAGTTCTTCTATGCAAGTTTGAAGTTTTGATTTCAACTCATTCTCTCGCTGAACAGAACCATTGAGGTTAAGCTCGGCTATCTGGAGGCGCCCCATCATATCTTTAGAAATCCCCATGAGCATCTCAGCTGCAGTTTCTGCCTCAAGAAATCTTCCCCAAACAAATTCCGCAGCTTCTTCCATGCGCATTGATAATTGTTCCGTGTGGTGCAGTTTCAATTTTAGATCTTCATGTTCTCTTGATTCTGCTAACTTCTTCTCAAGATCTACCTCCCTTACCAAAGACCTCTCAAGCATCCGCAGAATATATCTTCGCTGTTCAACCATCTGATCATCTGATTCTGTTTTTGCACCGGATAGTTGGCCATTTTCTGACAAATTAATAGCCTTCCCTGTTTCCCCTGTTTACACGGATGTCTCAAAGGGTTAAATAGCTGTCCGAGACCAGGGAACAATTTTTATATCGAACTAATTAAGCAGAAATCAGGAACAAAAATAACTAAGAACCTTCAACTCACAATTCTCATGTTGGAAAGCCTCGAGGGTTTTCTGTAACTTGGATGACTGCATCTTCAATTCCAACAGCTGCTGGTGAAACTCCTTCACGGACTCTTCAGAGTCATGCAATTTTTCTTCCATTGTGAAGGGAACTTCTTTCAAATCTCTGCATGAAAGTATTTTATGACGAGCATCAACAATTTCTGCTTGGAGAATGTCCATGAAATTGTCCAGCTCTCTTACCTCAGAATCTAATATGCCTAACAAAAGATCAAATGCAAATGCCTTTTCCATGAAGTCTATTGAGATGCAGTTATTCTTTAAATTCATCGCTTCAAGGTCATTTTCCTGTCTCAACAGATAGATAAAAAGCACATGCAAGTTCATCAGCTTCTCAGAAGAATATGCTAAGCGAAAGTCAACTTCTGTTAAAGCTTGCGTAAAAACATCCAGTTCTTGCACATCATGCTCCTTAAAGGAGGGTTCTTCAAGTGAGTAGAGCTTGTCAAAAGCTGCTTCCGCAACATGTAATCCACCTTTAGCTTTATCAGCATACTCATCCATACTTAACCAGTATCTCTTCGTTCTGCCTCGGCCCAAGTACGGTGAAACTGAAATTTCAGTGATGGAAACGAAATAGCCTGACTTTAGGAATGGGTACATTATGGTTTAGTAATTGGTGATTAGTGAGAGTATAGTCCTTCTTATGGATTATTATACAGAGGTTAAGAGTTAGAAAGCATGTCTAACAATGCTTAAAAAGGACCAAAACACAAATCTCTTCTGCAGTCAAGCAGAGCCTTCAAGTTCTTTTTGACTGCACGAGGTTCTATGGAAAGTATCACATACGAACTTGCATAGAAGAATATTGTCAATCTGTTGGCACATTCCCTGCACTAAAGGACTACTCCTCCATAGATTAAAAGCAATGGACTATAACTTCTGAGCCTTGAAGAGGAAATAGAGGATTCAGAAGATCATGTCTTTCAAAAGAAAGATAAAACAAGAAATCTAGCTGATTATTTACCGTCCTGTTGAGGAATAGAGAGAGAGAGAGAGAGAGAGAGAGGCATTTGCATGTTGTTTGCTTGGTGACACCATGGCAAAGGAAACGGAGCAAAAGGATGAGACTAACAATCAAACCCAGATTCTAGAGATTGGAAATTTTTCTTTAGTATTATCAAGGAAGATTTTTAAAAGCAAGAATTTTCTTTTGGAGGGGGGGGGGGGGGGGGAACTATCCTGTTAATTTTAGAATCTCAGGTTACTCTTTCTTTTCCAGTTTTCTTCCTTTACCCATTCCTCCCTCTTACGGACATCGCAAAAAAGATTTTTGGTTACAGACAAAAGATTTAATCATTTCAATAATTTGGACGTTCAAATCCTTTAGCAACTCAATATTTGAATTATCTCTTCCAATTCTCTCTCTTAAAATCTCATTTCCGAAACACAAGAAACAATAATCCCATTTTGGAGGGAAAAAGTCCTACTATCACCTCTTCAATATCTTCAAATACACAATGAATCACCCCTGATAAGCTAAGTCTTCTGCAGTTCATTTCAGATTGCACTAAAATGAGCCACCCACAAAACACATTGCCAATTCTGATTCTATTAAAGAAGCATCCATCCACAGACTTAACTTTCTTGATGGCTACAACCAAACAAGATTCTGAATTTGCTAAATATCCCCAGTCCTTAAAAAAGCACTGATAGATGAAAAACCAGAAACCAGAAGCTAGAAACTCAGAAACCATAAGATCTGCATAGACGTTTCCCAGAACATTAGGATTTAACGAATTAAAACAAAAGTTTCCCCAGAGCCGCCCCCAAGCCAACAGGGAATTCCCAGAATTCTCAAAAAAGAGGGGGCGAAAAAACAAAGCCAAGACTTCAGAATTCCAAATTCTAAATGAAAAGACGAAACAAGAAGCACGTTTGTTCCCATTTCTACCCATGATGCATCACAAGAAGAGAGTTTCAGAATTTACGCGAAATTCGAATTCTTGATGAATTCTCAGAGAATTGTCTTACCTTGCTCTGGATGTTCCTAGCAGTTCATCAGAGGAATCAACTTGGAGCTTGACTATTCAGAAACCCCCCAGAAAACTTCTGGGATACTCTATCTGGGTCGTCTCAGCAAGTCCCTGTTAACTACCACTCATTATATATTACCGTTATTTGAAGGAACTCAACCAATCTCAAAAAAAGGGAAAAAAGCCCAACCAAAAAAAAAAAAGTCTTTTCCTGGTGACGCTCTCCGTGATTCAAGTGGGGTGGCTAAGTCTAACGAGTGCTGGTGGGAGGAAACTGGTCAAAAAGGTCATCTTGATAAGTGCTGAGGAGCGTATGGTGATGAACACAAATGTGAAAGGTCGTGTGGGCGCACGTTAGCATTATGAAACATGATTTTCTGACTTCAATAATTGACGAGCATACGAAACAC